>NC_081407.1:523097746-523187746 GCF_030272615.1 Cryptomeria japonica
GAAATGAGATAGAGCTCAAGGAAGATAATTAGGGCTTAGAATAGACAAAGACAATGATGGGGGAAGGAAGAGGAGAGAGAGAGGAAAAGAAGAGATACATGCATGTATACAAACATATATCTATATAAATATATGTATATATAACTATAGATATGCATATATACATACATAAATACATATTATCTAGGTATGTCTAAAACATGTGTAGTAAATGATAAGTTTACAAGCATACATTATTATGTCTTCATAACCCGTATGGGTTTTGTGAAACAAAAAAAAATGTTTTTAGTTCTTCATAACCCGTACGGGTTTTGTGAAACAAAAAAAAATGTTTTTAGTTTTACATAACCCGTACAGGTTATTTAAAACTGCGAATAATACTTTTTATTTTTCAAAACCCATGCGAGTTTTGGCTTGGTAAGAGGGTTGGAAAACGACCCTAAGGCTTGCAAGCCCATTTTCCCCCCTTTTTTGTCCCTTTACACATTTTTTCATCCTCCAACATGATTTCTTTACTTCATCATCATCAGGTTTACAAATGATCAAGTGGGTATCTCTAAAATTACCACCATAATCTCACACATCTTCTTAGTTTTCTAACCATATAATTTTTTCTATTTTTGGACAACGTTACCATAGTAAACTTTAAATTTCTTTATCAGTGCCTTAACAGTCCTCACAGACATATGTCTACCATTTTTTTAATAACTTTTAATATACTTGACCAAATTCAAAAAAAAATTACATATTATTGTTCTACACTAGATTCTATACACTTTTTTGAAAAAATTGCATTTTTTATCATTTTGATGCAAGTTATGCCCAGCGCATGAATGGGTACCAAATTTTCAGGATGCGGTCACTTCCAAAAATCATAAAACAAAAAATACTCAACAGAAAATTACAAAAACATACAAAAATTATAGATCTCACTCTTACCTATCATCCTACCAAAGGGTTTTGCAAAATACTAAATCTAACTATATAGTTTGTGTAGCGCACGAAAACAGCTATGATATATTTTTCTGAAAAAACCAGGAACAGTTTTTCGTGCGTGAAAGGTTTGACCCTCTTAATCTTATCCAATTTTAAAAAAAATTATTAGTTTAGAAACTAGATTCACAGTAATACAATTATTATTCTTTTCTCAACTCCTATTTTGGAGTGCATGACCTTCAAATAGCTCTTTGAAGTTCAGGTTTACCTGTTTTCAGAAAAAATAAAATAAACTAAAATAAAAAATAAAAAATAAAAAAAAGTAAAAAAAGCGGCCACTTATACCCCCCTTTTTGTTCACCATCTTGGTGCACTTACCCATAGGAATGATGGAATCTTGAGGTAAACATGGAGGATTATGACAAGGGAATGAAGGGATACTTTTATCTTGACATGGAAGAGGATCATTGGATAGAGTAGGAAGGGTTTTTTTACTCTTAATTTTGAATAAGATCATTTGAGAAGGTGGAAGAGGCATCATGATCTTGCTTAGGAAGTGGATTAGGAATGGGGTTTGGAAGGATGCTTTTCTCTTTAGATGGAAGGGGATCATCTTGGAAGAAATTGAAAGGTATAAGGGGATAATCACGAGATTCTAGGGAGATAGTTTTTTTTTTCAACCATTGGATGGGATTGGAGATCTTTGGTGTCTTGATCTTGATTTATGATAGGACTTGTTTCTTCATTTTTCAAATTATCCTCTTGACATGGATCCACTTCTAAGGAAGGGGTAGTATTTTCGATATGCATGGGGAATACTCGGAAGGTGTTCATGTTTTTGCATGATGGGGAAGCATTTTGGATGGGGGCTTCTAGAGTGGGTATGATTGGAATTGGAGTGCATGATGGCATAGGATCTAAGATATCCAAATCATATAAAGGATTTCTATGAAAAATAGATTAGCTTGGATTTGTACTATTTATATCCCTTGAGGGTCAACATGAGAAGTTTCATCATTAGGTTCATTGTTTGAGGGATATGGTATGGATTGTTATTGAGAAGCCCTGGGAGATGAAGGCATCATGGAAGAGATGGAGGCTACATGTGGGTCACTGCTAGACAAGTTCATAATTTTGATCATATTTGGTAATGACATCTAGTTTCTCCTTAACTGAATCATTAGGATCTTCAATTTCAATAACACCATTATCAAGGACATGTCTTGAATTTTATGTTTTAATTCCATGCACTTTTAAGTCTTATGTTTGTTATGTCTATGATATGCACAATAATTACTCAAAAATTCATATCCCCGTGTGGTCTTCTTAGGCAATATGATAAGATTGTGCTCAATAAGCTCTATCAAAGTTGACTCAATAGATTGCCCGAAAGGTGTAAATTGTCTATCTAGGGGATACTTGGAGAAAATGTCTTTTTGTCTTGGTGAAGGTGTTGTGTGAGCTTGTTCAAGATTTGGCTTTTTATTTTCAATTAACTTTTGTTCTACCTCATACAATCGTTTTAACATTCCTTGAAGTTTGTCACTCTTACTATGATAAATATGTCTTTCAATAGGGGTCATTGATTCCTTTTGTTGGACTTGAATGTCATATTTTTCTCTCTTGAGATCTTGAATTTGTTGGGCCAAGGTAGCCATGGAGATTTATGATAGTTCTGACCTTTGACCTAGGACAATGTATGAGACTCTAGGTATGATGCAAACCCTAAAGTGTAAAGGGGGGACTATATGATATGAGTGAGATTAGGATGTAACCTAAGGATCAATGAAAATATTAAGGTGCAAACTATATGATAGGAAGGTGAGATTGGGACATGATAAGGATCAATGCAAAAATGCAATCTATGTGATATGATTGAGATGGGAATATGCTAAAGAATTTCAATGCAAAATGCGATCTATATGATAGGAAAGTGATGTGCAGCTAAACCCTAAATGGGATATGCGGATGAATGATGTTTGATGCAAGGACTAAGGATACTCTAGGTCTGAAATGTCTACAATGTGAGGTTTGACTTGTGCTATGATGGATAGACACAAGGATAAGTGATCAAAAAGAAGGTATGCTATGATAGGAGATGATGAACTCCAAGCAGAATACCAACTGAAAGAAACTAATAGGTTCCCTAACTCGAGGAAGATACAACTCAAGTGATAAGGGTGATTGATGATCAAAATTTGATATCATACCTAAGACGAGAAATCCTAAGTGCAAGCAATATTTTTGGGTTTTTTTGATTTTTTATATTTTTTTGGATTTTGCTATGAAAGTAATAATGAAATGCTAGGACCAATGATGAAATGACCTAAGGCACTTATGCAAGGTTTAAGGTTATGTCGTAAAGGAATGATGGAAGGATATGCAAAGATTATGGGTATGATCTAAGGGGCATAACCTAATTGTGGTATGCAAAGGTTTGATCTAAGGGTGGTATGCAAGGACTAGGTATAATTAAATGAGAGATGCAAGTATGAAAGGTGCAACTAGATGAAGACTATGCAAAGACCTAAAAGGTATGGCAAGCAAGAATGATGTGACTATGCAAGGACCTAAAAGATCAAAACTTGAAAAATGATGTCTTAATAGATTTGAAATGATTGTGTTGAGAACACAGGTTCAATGTTTCAATGACAATGTTGTTTTGCAATGTTTTTGTTTTACAACGTGGATGGATACTTGAAAGTTTAGACCAAGGTTTTTGTAAATCGTTTCAATTTCAAGTGTGGTGTTTATTGTGAAATGCTCTTGTTTGTTTTTGCACACACTCAGAAAAAATGATAGACATAATGTTTGTTTGATTTTGAAATAAAAACACATTCAAGAACAATCCTAAGGCTGGCTAGGACAATAGTTGTTAGATCTCACTTGGGTTTCCCCAACCACACTTTCTCAAAGTGGATACTTAGATGCTTGACCCCACTAGCTCCACTCCACGACACTCACTTCTCTGGGGTAGCAAAAAATCAGTCCCCATGAAAACTCCCCATGGTGAACTTTGTATCTCTACTAAGAACCATAAGGATGTGAGACGACATCAAAGGTCCGACCTCTTATACCAACAACTAGAAGGTTTTTGGCTTCTAAAATAATGGGCTTTTATTAAGGGCATCCATTCAAGTGGCCATACATGCGGTGTTTCACTCAAATTAATGAGGCCTCCCATCCCTTGCTGGTTTTTATGCATCAAATGGATGCCGAGGGAGATATACGTCGATATGACACATCGGCACTTGTTACCTACAAGTTTCCCCACATACACATTTATTTATAGTGGCTTGGATGGGCTTGGCCTTAGCCTCATTACCACCTGGGTTGTTCCCTCTCACCGAGCCTTAAGGGCTTCTCAAGAGGTAGGCCCTCTAAAAGGTAAAACAAAAAAAAAACCTATTGCAAGACACAAAATACACTAGTTAATTTTAGAGCACCAAATGAAGTGTCCACTAACTAACAGACAATCGATTTCAAAATCAAGTCTTCGTCAAACGTCTCGCACCAAATTTCATTAGTAGTTTCAAAATTATTGTCTTCAACGTACGAGTGGGAAACCTGCACAAAATCAAAGACCCAAAATTAATCTCCAAAATCAAAAGTCAATCAAAAGCCAAACGCTACCCATACTAAGACCACACTAACAAACTAAGCTAACAAATCTAATCAAATTGATTAACAAATCTAAACTAACAAAACATAATTCAAATTTAAATCTAAACTAATCAAAACAAAACTAAATTTAATCTAAACTTTAAAAATACTAGATTAAAAACCTAAATTAATTAGAACTAACCAAACAAAACCAAATTAATCTAAATTGAAAATTAAAATAAAAAATCTAAATTAACCTCAGAACAAAAAAAAATCTAAATTAACCAATCTAAATCTAAATTAAACAAAAACTAAAGCTAAAATTACAAAACTAAATCTAATTCTATCAAAAACTTAAATTAATATAATTTAATAAACAAAAATGGAAATCTTATTTTAATTAACAAAACCAAAAATCTAAATCTAACTAAAATGAATCTAACTCTAATTAACAAACTAAAATCTATATCAAAAAAATCTAAACTAAAAAAAACTAAACCAAGCTAATTAAAAAGCCTACATAAATTAAATTTAAAAACTAACTAAATTAAATTTAAAACTAAATTAAAAAACTTATAAACTTAAAAAAATAAAAAATAAAAAACTACACGTTAAACTTAAAATCTGCTTAAATGTTAAAAAAAATACTAAAAACTAAAATCTAAACAAGCACTTCTAACATGCCTCATTTTGCAGATTTATTCTTATTAATGACCGAGATCCTTCGTGGCCTGCTATATTCCTCTGCCTGCAGGCTGCTAGAGCAAGACAACTATAATAGCAATTGGTCATAAATCAAATTGTCACGTACAACAAAGTATTTTGCCACATTTTCTCATATTTTTGACAGAATTTTGACAAAATCTCATTGCATGCGAATATAATGATATGGCTTTAAAAAAACTTTCCAGCAAATGCGATAGGCAAGTGTAACAAACAACTTGTAAATTTTAGACACATGCAAATATAAATATCTAGATAGCCTCAAACGAGAGAGGCCTGAGCTTAAATAGAAGTCCTCGAGGGTGGATCTAGGTTGTAGGGTGAATTTGGGATAAAATATTGGATTGGAGATTTTAGTGTTTATCTTGCATGCATTAGATAAGCGTAATTGACAAGAGTGAAAGATGGTAAATACAGGGTGAAGTTGATATGAAAGAGATTTAGAAAATGGATGAAAAATGAATTTAATAAATAATAATGTTGTTAAATGGATTTTATTTAATATATGATAAAATAGGAATATTATGATATAGTGAGGAATAATAGAATAATAAAAGAATGAATATCATAAGATAATGGAGAATAATGGGATAATAAGATATTATTTAATTTGGATCCACTTGATAACGATTGGAAAATTAAGTTTAATTAAGAAAATATTTTAATGGAAATTTTTATGTGTCTATAGGTTGCCTCGGCTTGGCCATTACCTTGTGGATAATATGGGGTGGACTAATGGTGTTGGATATAAAATATGGAACAAAGATCATGCATACATTGGTTTTTGCATAGGGTTCCATTATTGGTAATGATGGTAGAGGGAACTCCATAGCAACAAAGGATGTTATATAGGATAAATTTGGACACTTGAACATTAGTAGTAAATGTGAGAGAAATGGCTTCAACCCACTTGGTAAAATACTCAGTAGCTGCAATGATAAACTTATGTCCATCTAAAGAAGGGGGATGAATTTTACCAACCAAATCAAGGCCCCATGTAAAAAAAGGACATGGTGTTTTGATAGGCTACAAATCCTATGTTGGAACATGAACTAAGTCACTATTCTATTGATAGGGTAAGCATTTCTTGACAAACTCACAACAATCATGCTCCATTGTGGGTTGATAATATCCCACTCTCAAAAGTTGTTTAGCAAGAACATATCCACTCATATGAGCACCACAAGTTTCAGCATGCACTTCTTTCATCACAAGATTGGCTTCGTTTGAATCTAAACATGTAGCAAGGATGCCATGATAGCCCCGATGATATAGATTAATCTCCTATAATTATAAACCAGGCATATCAGTGAATGAGGTTACGACAATCATTTCTAGATATGTTGGGTGGAAGGGTGTTATCTTTAAGGTAGGAATAAATATCATGGTAGCAAGGGGATTGAGGATCAATAATGTTACACACCATTTCTGCATGTGATGTCTCAAAACCTAGCTATAGAAGTTGTTCAACCAGAAACTTGTATCTTGGACTATCTAATTCTATTGCAGTTAATGAACCAATAATGTCCATTGCATCAAATGCCTTTAACTATACTCTTCGAATTTGATCAAAAGTAATGTTTTGAAATCTTTTCTTGAGGTCATCAACCATTATTTTATATGGTAGCAACTTATCATCCTTAGGTTGGTATTCATCATTTACCTGTTTGACAACCAATTGTGAATCCCCATAAGCAAGGATATTTGCAATATTCCATTGTATAGCCATTTTAAGACTAGTGATAAGACCTTCATACTCAACAATGTTATTAGTGCATGGGAAAGGCAGTTTGAAAGATTTAGGAATAAGATCCCCTTGTGGTGCTCATAAATAAGAACCCTACTCCTAATCCATTTTGTGTATGTGAACCATCAAAATAAAGTTTACAGGGAATCTGTGTTGTAATTGTGCAAACATACTTATCTAAAAATTATAGAAATAAAGGATGAGTATTTGTCAGGGGTGTTTCTGCTAATTGATTTGCAATTACCTATCCTTTAATGGCCTTTTTGTCTACATATTGAATATCAAATTCACTGAGCAACATGACCCATTTAGCCATATGACCAGTTAGAGTTGTTTTGGATAACAAGTACTCTAAAGGATCAATCTTATAGATGGGCTTAACAGTATGACTTAGCATGTAATGTCAAAGATTTTGTGAACAAAAGACAACAACTAGACATTCTTTTTCTATAGGTGAGTAATTAAGCTCATGCCCTACTAGGGTTTGGTTGATGTAGTAAATAGCATATTATTTTCCCTGATCATCATGTTGGGCAAGGTATTCTCCTACTACAACTAAAGTAACTGAGATATACAAGAGGATGTTAGCAGCAATCAAGAAGGAAGACTAGGAGGGGGGGGTGAATCAGTCTTCACTAGATCACAACAAATTAAACTTCAAAACATAAACTAATAGACTGTAGTAATAACATATAAGCAAATTAACATCACAACACACAAAACCATAAATTTTGAGGTGGAAAACCCGATTAAGGGAAAAACCACAGTGGGAACCTACCCACAGTAAGATGATACTCTACAGTAGTGTGTGAAAATATTACAATGAGGAATACACATGCATTCAGGCACATTACCAAGAGTTCACTGCTCAAAAGATATATGTCCAGAAGGCTACAACCCTCAGGGAAATCTCACTAACTTACAATATAATTCAGACTACAATCCAGAAGAAATGAACTGCAATGATAGCATCTACAAATGCCTGATGTCAGTTCCAGTTAAGCACAATTGTCTGCTCTGCAACACCAATCTCACCTCAGCACTATACTGAATGATAACTCTCTTGTTCGCACAATCACCTCTCTTTGATAATGCAATCATAATACCAACACCTAAATTACATAAGCATCTCACCTATATATACAAATCATCAACCTTGATAACAAGGTCGGCTAAACCCTCAACCCTCAACTTACAATTATAAAACTTACATCACACGATACAAAGATCGACCACCAGACCAATATTATGATTTACATTACATAGCATGGACCTAATTCAAATTCCCAAATGACAACATCCACCAGAAATCACGCCAAGATCAACTGCAACACGCTACACGACCATAAATACCGCATAACACAAAAATCATCACTAATTCATAGAAATCACCAAAAAAATGCACAATGATCAATACAAATCACCAAAACAAATAGTACACGACTAGGAAATACGAGCAAGCATGTCAGAATCATCTGGAATAGTTGCACCAACACCTCTTTTCAAATCTTCATCAGTCAACGTCTCAAGGCTCAAGAACATAACCAATCAACAACTGTCATGAAGAAAGATAACTTGCGGAGCACCAAATCATAAACCATTAGAACCAAAGATTCAAAAGATCATCCCAAACAATATTCCATTGTCTTAGCACAAGATTTGTTCACACCAAAATATACCAAAGGAAATACCCAAATTTGCAAAATAGTGATCAACAAAACCAAACTACAAAACTGGATCAAAAACTCTTTCCAAACTCACCGGAACAAACCACAAGAATATGTTGACATCAATGACACCAACATATCCTAGCAGCAACAATGATTAACCAAATCCAACAATCTCCTCCTTTGGCATTGATGGCAACATATGAATGTGAAATATAGTCAATGCAAAGAAAGAAGATATCACCAGCAAAGTCCCCCTAAGATCAAGATAGATAAAGAATTTTTTCACATGATCTCTCTCCCCCTTTGATAGTAATGCCAAAGATCTTCAAAATAGAAAATCAAACTCTCAATACAGAATCATGAATCTCTCCCCCTGGGATACAACCAAATCAATAGACTACTCCAATAGAGGAGCAACACCAACTCATCCATCCAGATAAAAGAATAAGGCTCTGAATTCCACCAAATCGATGTAAATCTATGCATCCAACTCTCATCAGGAGGGGTGGATACCCCTAACTTGTCTCTCAAATAGACAAATCTATCTGTAGGCAAAGGCTTAGTGAAAATATCAGCAATTTGTTCCTTGGTAGATACATATTCCAGCTTCACCTTCCCTTCATTGACTTTCTCTCTCAAGTAGTTATATTTGATTGATATATTCTTAGTCTTTGAATGTTTCATCAGATTCTTAGACATGTTTATAGCACTGGAATTATCGCAATATATAACAGTAGGCTCATCATGAATAACTCTGATATCTTTCAACATTTGCTTCATCCAAACTATCTAAGTGTAATTACTAGCGACAACAATGTACTTAGCTTCAATAGTAGATAAAGATACCAAATCTTGTTTCTTGCTAGCCAATGAAGCAAACTTCTTACCTAAAAATAATGCTCCACCAATAGTACTCTTATGGTCATCAACATCACCAGCCCAATCTGCATCAGTGTAGGCACACAACATGAAATCACCATTCTTTAGATACCATAGGCCATAATTCATAGTTCCCTTTAGATATCTGAATATTCTTTTAACAATAGGGACATGACTCTCCTTCGAATCAACTAATATCTAGCAGTCATACATACAACATGCATAATGTCAGGCCTAGTCTGAATAAGATATAATAGTCCACCAACCATGGATCTATATAAACTTCGATTAGCTTTAGGAGATTCATCATTTTTAGACAGTTTATAACTATTTACCATAGGAGTTCCAACCGGTTTGAAATCATCTAATCCAAACTTCTTCAACAATTCCTTCACATACTTAGTTTGAGATATAAAGATACCTTTTCATGTCTGTGTAATCTGCAAACCTAAGAAAAATTTCATCTCACCAGTCATAGACATCTCAAATTATTTTTACATATCATCGGCAAACATCTTACTCATATCATCATCACCACCAAAGATAATGTCATCAACAAAGACTTCAACAATCAAAATGTTATCATTTTCAATCTTAAAGTACATATTGTTGTCAACAACACCTTTGATCAATCCTAATTTTAGCAAGTATTTGTCTAACCTAGCATACCAGGCTCTAGGAGCTTGTTTCAATCCATAAAGTTCTTTCTTCAACTTACATACCATGTATCCATCATCTAATAATGAAAATCCATCAGACTATTCAATGTAAACTTTTTCTTCTAGATCACCATTCAACAATGCAGATTTGACATCCATCTAATATACCTTGAAATATTTATAAGCAACATAAGCAAGCAACAATCTAACAGCTTCAATTCTGGAAACCAGAGCAAAAGTTTTTTCATAATCAATCTCTTCTTGTTGTGAATATCCTTTGTAGACTAGTCTAAATTTATTTTGACTACTTCGCCGACTTCATTCAATTTGTTCGTAAAAATCCATTTAGTACCAATAACATTTTTATCCTTAGGTCTAGCCACAAGTTCCCAAGTGTTGTCCTTTTCAATATGGTCTAACTCTTCTTCCATGTCTCTTATCCAATTATCATCTTTATAGGATTCACCAACATCTTTAGGTCCAACTTTAGAAATCAAACATACTTCTTCTGCAGCTAACCTTCTTCTAGTCATCATACCTTTATTCTTATCACAAATAATCTGATTCTCGGAATGATTTAGTCTAACATACCTCGAAGTCTTTTGATTGTTATGATCCTCAGGTTCTTGCACATCATCACCAACAGCAACAACATCCAGACTACTAGTCTCACCTAGATCATTCTAGTTAGGCTCTTCAGGTTGAATAGGAGCTAAAACAACATGTTGACCATCATCATAAGCTCTAATCTCCTTCCCAAGGTTTTCATCCACCTTCACATTTTCACTCTCCGCTATCTTTCTTAGTCTCTATATATAGCACCGGTAGGCTTTTCTATTTTTATAATATCCTAAAAAGATACCTTCATCACTTCTAGCATCAAATTTTCCAATATCCTCATCTATCTTGATATAGCATTTTCTACCAAAAAATTTGAAATATTTCATAGTAGGAACATGACCAAACCAAAGCTCATAAGGCGTCTTAGCGGTATCACCTTTGATATGAACTCTGTTGAATGTATAAATTGCAATGCTAATAGCTTCTCTCTAGTAGACCTTTTGAACATTTCCTTCAATCAACATGGTTCTTGTAACATCCAAAATAGTACAGTTCTTTCTCTCGACAACTCCATTTTGTTGTAGGGTCCTAGGAGAAGATAATTGTCTTCTGATTTTATGCATCTCATAGACTAAATTGAATTCACCAAAACAAAATTTTCCACCTCTATTAGATCTTAGACATTTCAGCTTCAATCCAGCCTTAATTTTAACTTTAGCTTTGAATATCTTGAATTTTTCAAATGCTTCTGATTTTTCCTTCAAAAAGACAACCCACATCATTTTGGAATAATCATCAATTAGCAACATAAAGTATCTATCACCTTGCACACTTCTAACATTTGTAGGTTCACATAGGTCAGTATGCACAAGATCTAATAATTCATCAGATGTATACCGTTTACTCTTGAAATAATTTTTTGTTTTCTTACCCAACTAACATTCCTTACATACCAAATTAAAAGGTTTAACAATCTTAGGCAAATCCCTAATAGCTTGTGTAGAACTGATCTTGATCAATGAATGAAAGTTTAGATGACACATCCTTCTATTCCACAACCAACTCTCATCTATCTTAGCAATCAAACAACTTTTCTCACCAACATTCAAATGAAAAATTTTACCTTCAGTCTTAGTTCCATATGCAATCTCTATACCGGAGGCATTCAAGATCTTGCATTTACCATCTTTGAATTGTAGATCATAACCCTTATCAATCATCTATCCAACACTTAAAATATTATGCTTCAAACCTTCAACATACAAGACATCATCATTGTTATGCTTATCATCAAAAGAAATAGAACCTCTCCTATGGATTACATAGCCTTTTTCATCTCCAAATATAACTATTCCACCATCATACCTTTCCATTCTTATTTATTTTGTCACCGGTCATATGATTTGAATAGTCGTTGTCAATCACCCATTCACCCTTCTCTTCTACCTTTGCAACCAAAGCTTTCTCCTCAACATAACAGCTAGTGGAATCAATAGGCATAGGTCTATCCTCTTTAATGGTAATAAACACAACTTCATCTCCTTCTAAATCATCATCTATAACACCTGCATATACAACATAATAATAGTTCTTTTGGTTTCTAAACTTCCAATTAAACTTATAAGGCTTATCATACTTTTCATGCTTCTCATATCTATCATTCCTCTTGTTCTTATAAAACTTATCATGTATGTTATACTTAGACATTCTCTCCGGACATCTAGAAGAAAAATGTCCTATATTATTACAAGAAAAAAAATTTAAGGGCAACTTTGTGTCATACTTACTGGCACCTTTAGGCAATCTCTGAGCAATCAGTGCTTCAAGCTCATAAAACTCTCTTTCTTTCTCTAATATCTTTTTTCTTTCTCTTTCATATCTGGATATCTTGTACTCATCAGGATCATATTTTTTCTTACAAGATATCGATGTTGATGCTTTAAATATTGTCTTAGAATTTCCATGTGATTTTCCAAATTCTCTCACCTCAAATGCAGCAAGTTTTCCAACCAACACATCTCTTGTCATTGTAGTCACACTCTGGATCTCATCAATAGAGACAACCTTGTGTTTATAAGTAGGGGGAAAAGATCTCAACACCTTAGAAACAATATCATCTTATTCAATCTTTCCACAAGTGGATTTGATACCAAGGACAAGTTCATTCACCTTAGCCATGTATGAGTGTATGTTCTCATCATCTCCCATATTCAATGTCTCATACTTTCCTTTTAAACTCTGCAGCTTAGCAACTTTCACTTGACTATCACCTTCATATAGGATCTCAAGCGGTGCAGGAGCACTTAGAAGACCAAAGGACTCAATGAATCCATTAAAAACCTTTGAAGGTCATGGGAGTGAAGATCCAATAAATTATGATGTATTAAGGCCCATTATGGCCTTTAATGATGAAAAATGTAATAAGTTTGTAATTTGTCCTAAAGGGCCTGGTAAGGAACTTAGGACCAACAAAAAGATGTAATAGTAATTTAGGGATTAGAGAGTATAGAAGGTTTAGAGAATTTTAATAAAACATTTCATGACCTTGAGTGTCAGCAATTAGGAGTTTTTGATCAAATTATGTCATTTTGCATACTTGACAAATTTGAATATTTGAAAGGCAACGACTAGGTAGTTTTGCGGGGAAATTAGTTTTTAGGAGTTACATGCTTTAACCATGAAATGTAACCAATAAAATGTGGTTGATATAGTTAGGGAGAAGTTATAAAAGGATCATGTAATGCTTTGTATGGTGGAGGAAATGCTGGTGTACAGACTGAGAACCAAGAATAACAGTAAAACATCTTATTCCTTGCAATTTTGATGTTTGGTGCATTATAGTATTGTTCTAGTTGAAAGTGTTGGATCTCAAATGTTTTGAAAATTTATAAGAACCTTTTATACACCATTTGGATGCATTAAGAATTCATTTTTGGTTTCAGTTTGCACATTTGGGTTGATTGTCCTCATAGCTTTGCTTGCATTTTCATAACAATTGATAGTTTTCAATGAATCAAGTCATTCCATGAGTTCTCCAGGCCTGAAATTCATGGGATGACATGTTTCTAACATGTATTATATAAATCTAATAGGGTATGTGCAGATAAGTTGAGATAAGGGTGATCACCATGAGCCAATGAGCAAGAAATGCATTGAAATTGCTTGCTAAGGAGCAGCAGTAGCAAATCCGCCTTAAGGAGGGGTATATTTTATGATTGGTAGTGTCAAGAAATTTCCTATGGAAGGTGAATACATCATCATTTGGGTGATATAGATTTTGGAAGAGGGGTATGTGAAAAACCCTACTTTTAAAGGTTTTAGGAAGGCTAAATTTGGGAATCTGCATCTATGAGGGTTAAACCTTGAATGTAATTGCATTTTCCTTGGTTTTGAACCATATTGGATGATTTTTGAGATTTTGGGAGTCAGGAAGTTAAAACATTATATACTTCCTTTGCAAATTTACCATTTTTGGAGTCCAAAAACAATGCATAGTTGCAGGACAGTATATACTTTCAAAAACAACCATATGTAATATTTTGATATGTTAAAGAGAAGCCAAATGGGTGTCTTAATATATAATTTATATTTTAGTTGTTTGTAAAAGTTGAGTGGAAATAATTCATTTTCCTCGCTAGAGGGCTAATTGGGCAGATAGGCCTAGAAGGCTAAAAAGAGGGTTTTTCTTAAAGATAAGTTCTTAGAACCACAAAACCAGTTGAAACACCTTATTTGGGAGTTTAAAAAACATTCCATACCTTTGGAATCATTTGGAGAAGTTTTGGTTTGCATTTGACCTATTTGAGCCATTTGGGTGCTAGTAGGCCTAGGGGTTTGAACCTTGTATGTCCCTTATAAATATTAAAGGTTCATTTATCACACCCTTCCTCTATTGTAGGTGGTCTCAAAGCTTTAGTTAGTAGATCTTTAAGGGGGAAAACCAACAAACTAGAACATGGCACCTAAAAACCAAATGACAAGAGAGATTGAAGAGTTGAAAGTAGCCCTAGAACAGAAAGAAAGAGAGAATAGAGAGTTAGAGGCTACCAAGGAAAGGGAAGAAAGAAAAATGAGAAGGGAGAGACTTCAATTTTTAGGAAGGATAGAAGCCTTAGAGAAAGAAAGAAAAGACCCTAGAAGGGAAGACAATCATGAAGAAAATAATGAAGGAGAAGAGCAAGCACATGAGAGACATAGGGATGAAGAAGACCCTAAGGAGAGAAGATTCATAAGATTGATTAAGGCAGTACAAGGTACTGGTATGAAGACACAAGTTTATTTTCCAATCTACCAAGGCAAGATGGAGAGTGAATAATTGCTTGGTTTGATAGAGGCACTTGAGAACTATTTTGATCTAGAGGACATAGATGGAGACAAGAAGGTGAAAATAGCAAAAGCAAGGCTAAGGGGAACAAACCTTACATGGTGGACAAGTATTCAAAATGAGAGTGAGGATAGGTGATTGAATAAAATCTTAGATTGGGAGAGGATGAAGACTATGGTGAGGAGTCAATTTTTACCGTCAAACTTGGCAATCCAGATAAAGATGAGGAGGAACAACTTGAAACAAAAGGACTTAGATGTAATGTCCTATACTGAACAATCTCACACCCTGAGCATTAGGGGAGGAGTAGAAGATGAAGATGAGAAGGTGGCTAGATACATCAATGGCCACAAGTACAATATTAAGGATGAGATAGGGTTGAATATGCCAAGAACCCTTGGAGAATGCTTTCAGTTAGCAGTGAGAGCAGAAGAGAAGTTGAAGAGGAAGAATGAAAGGAAAGGAAACAATAGAGGAGGTGGATTCATGAGAGGAAGAGGAGGAAGAACAAATAAAACTTGGGAAGAAAAGGATAAAGACAAGGGGACTACTTCAGAACCAAGAGGAGGATACAACCATAGAGGTGGAAGATTTGGAGTAGGAAGAGTAAATGGAACCTTTCAAGGCAAGTGTTTCAATTGTAATGAGGTAGGTCATCAATCCTTTAGGTGTCCTAAATGGGTTGAATCAAATAAAGGAAAAGAGAGAAGGGTGGGTTTGACACAATTAGAAGAGAAGAAGGAAGACGGTGGACCATATCTAGAGACAGAGGGAGAATTCCTTATGGTGAGATAAGATGAGAAAATCCAAGAACCAAAGGTGAACATTTTCAGAACATATTGTTTGAGCAAGGGTAAATTATGTCAACTGATTATAGATTTTGGTTCACATAACAATTTGGTTTCATTTGATATGGTGACTAATTTGGGATTGACAATAGTAGATCATCCTAAACCTTACAAGGCCACTTGGGTTGATCAAGTGTTGAATATGGAGGTTAGACAGAGAGCTCTTGTTAATTTTTCAATTGGTCCCTATCATGATCAGGTAATGTGTGATATCATACCTATGAGTTGTGGACATATAATTTTCGGTAGACCATGGCAATGGGAAAGAATAAATCTTTATGATGGTTACTCAAATGCCTACATTGTGCATAAGGGTGGACAAAGATATAAGTTACAACCTCTAGATTACAGGAGTAATGACAAGATAGTGATGTGTTTTGGAAGCAACATTCCATTGAATGAGCAAGGTAGAGATGAGTATGACACTAGTTGGGGGCAGCAAACCCAAGGTGCTAAAGATTTGGTTATGATAGAGTAGCAGATCAATCCTAAAAGAGAAGCCAATTGGGACTAGAAATATGTTCAAATAGGCACTATCAAGTGTCCATTATAAGGTCAAATGAAGGGAGAACAGGTTCAGGTGGTGCAGCAACCAAAAAACCACTATGAAGCAGCAAAGTCAGATGGGGCAGTAAGGCAACAGTCTAATCCTAAAACATGGCCTCATAAATTTTGTTTTCATTCTAATATTTTTGGTAAAGTGAGTGCAGGTGATGGAAGGAAAAAGATCACATTGGGAGACCAACCAATGAGGAGGCATTGGCCAGTTGATGGAGGCACACTCCAGCCAAACTCTTGGGATAAGAGTTTTTTCTTTTTGGGGGAGCATGGTGCAGGAGCACTTAGAAGACCAAAGGGCTCAATGAAGCTATTAAAAACCTTTGAAGTTCATGCGAGTGAAGAACCAATCAATTATGATGTATTGAGGCCCATTGTGGCCTTTAATGATGAAAAATGTAATAAGTTTGTAATTTGTCCTAAAGGGCTTGGTAAGGACCTTAGGACCAACAAAAAGATGTAATAGGAATTTAGGGAATAGAGAGTCTAGAAGGTTTAGACAAGTTTAATAAAACATTTCATGACCTTGAGTGTTAGCAATTAGGAGTTTTTTATCAAATTATGTCATTTTGCATACTTGACAAATTTGAATATTTGAAAGGCAACGGCTAGGTAGTTTCGGGGGGAAATTAGTTTTTAGGAGTTAAATGCTTTAACCATGAAATGTAACCAATAAAAGGTGGTTGATATAGTTAGGGAGAAGTTATAAAAGGATCATGTAATGTTTTGTATGACGGAGGGAATGATGGTGTATGGACTGAGAACCAAGAATAACAGTAAAACATCTTATTCCTTGCAATTTTGATGTTTGGTGCATTATAGTATTGTTCTAGTTGAAAGTGTTGGATCTCAAACGTTTTGAAAATTTATAAGAACCTTTTATACACCATTTGGATGCATTAAGAATTCATTTTTGGTTTCAGTTTGCACATTTGGGCTGACTGTCCTCATAGTTTTGCTTGCATTTTCATAACAATTGATAGTTTTCAATGAATGAAGTGATTAAATGAATTCTCCAGGCCTTAAATTTATATGATGACATTTTTATAACATGTATTATAGTATTATAACAAGGTATGTGCAGATAAGTTGAGAGAAGGGTGATCACCATGAGCCAATGAGCAAGAAATGCATTGAAATTGCTTGCTAAGGAGCAACAGTAGAAAATCCGCCTTAAGGAGGGGTATATTTTATGATTGATAGTGTCAATATATTTCCTATGGAAGGTCAATCCATCATCAGTTGGGTGATATAGAGTTTGGAAGAGGGGTATGTGAGAAACCCTACTTTTAAGGGTTTGAGGAAGGCTAAATTTGGGAATATGCATCTAGGAGGGTTAAACCTTGAATATAATTGCATTTTACTTGGTTTTGAACCATATTGGATGAATTTTGAGAGTTTTGGAGTCATTTAGTTAAAACATTATATACTTCCTTTGCAAATTTACCATTTTTGGAGTCCAAAAACAATGCATAGTTGTAGGACAGAATATACTTTCTAAAACAATAATATGTAACATTTTGATATGTTAAAGAGAATCCAAATGGGTGTCTTAATATATAATTTTTTTATTTAGTTGTTTGGAAAATTTGAGTGGAAACAATTCATTTTCCTCGCTTGAGGGCTAATTGGGCAAATAAGCCTAGAAGGCTAAAAAGAGGGTTTTTCTTAAAGATAAGTTCTTAGAACCACAAAACCAGTTGAAAAAACTTATTTGGGAGTTGAAAAAACATTCCATACCTTTGGAATCATTTGGATAAGTGTTGGTTTGCATTTGACCTATTTGAGCCAGTTGGGTGCTAGTAGGCTTAGGGGTTTGAACCTTGTATTTCCCTTATAAATATTAAAGGTTCATTTATCACACCCTTCCTCTATTGCATCAAGCTTCTCTTAGATCTCAAGTGCAGTCTAAAGTTCCATAACATTTGTCATTTCAAAATCAGTTAGGGCACTAAGCAATGCCTCCTTCGTCTGATGTTATATTCAGCTTCCTTAACCTCATCAGGAGTGGATGGTCCATTCTGAGGAACAACATAGGCATTCTTAGTAATCTTCTAGTTATCCTCTCCAAGACCTTTCAAATGCACCTCCATCTATCTCTTCCACACAGTATAGTTGTTTCTATCAAACCACATAGTGTCCTTCTTGAAAAGAATACCTTGAGCATCCATCCCTAATCTCCTCAAGCAATTAAGATTCTACTGAAGGATATAGATCCGATACCAGTTGTTAGCAGCAATCAAGAAGGAAGATGGAGAGGGGGGTGAATCAGTCTTTACTAGATCACATCAAATTAAAATTCAACATAAAACTGATAGACTGCACCAATAACAGATAAGCAAATTAACAACACAACACACAACACCAATATTTTTTATATGGAAAACCTGGTTAAGAGAAAAACCACAGTGGGAACCTACCCACTGTAAGATGATACTCTACAGTAGTATGTGAAAATATTACAATGGGGAATGCACATGCATTTAGGCACACTGCCTAGATCTCATTGCTCAAAATATATATGCTCGGAAGGCTACAACCCTCAGGGAAGTCTCATCGACTTGCAATATAATTCAGACTACAATCTGGAAGAAATGAACTACAATGATAGCATCTACAAATGCTTGATGACAGTTCCAGTTAAGCACATTTGTCTGCTCTACAACACCAATATCACCTCAACACTATGCTGAATGATAACTCTCTTGTTCGCACAATCACCTCTCTCTGATAATGCATACATAATACCAACACCTAAATTACATAAGCATCTCACCTATATATACAAATCATAAATGTTGATAACAAGGTTGGATAAACCCTCAACCCTCAGCTTACAATTACAAAAATTACATCACACGATTCAAAGATCGACCATTGGACCAACATCATGATTTACATTACATACCATGGACCTAATTCAAATTCCCAAATGATCACATCTAGTGGAAATCATGCCAATATCAACCACAAAATGCTACACCACTAGAAATACCGCATAACACAAAAATCATCACCAGTTCATATAAATCACCAAAAAAAATAGGACACAACTAGGAGACACCAACAAGAACATTAAAATCATTTGGAATAGCTGCACTAACACCTCTTTTCAAATCTTCATCAGTCAATGTCTCAAGGCTCAAGAGCACAACCAATCAACAACTGTCATGAAGAAAGATAACTTGCAGAGAACCAAATCATGAACCATCTAAACTAAAAATTCACAAGATCATCCCAAACAATATTTCAAAGTCTCAGTACAAGACTTGATCACACTGGAATATACCAAAGGAAATATCGTATTTTGCAAAACAATGATCAACAAAACCAAACTACAAAACCAGATCAAAAACTCTTTCCAAACTCACCAGAATAAACCATAGGAATATGTTGACATTAATGACAACAACATATCCTAGCAGCAGTAATGATCAACCAAATTCAACAATCTCCTGAATAATCCAACAGAGGAATGGTCTTCCTAGAATTGGTGGCACCAACACTGGAGAATGAGCTATATATTCTTTTATTCTATCAAATGTTTGTTGACATTGAACATCCCACTTAAATTCTATACCCTTTTTAAGAATATTCTTGAATGGCTGACACTTATCTACAAGTTGAGAAATAAAGTGTCTAATAGATTATAGCTTTCCCTGAAGACTATGCAGATTCTTCAATGTTTTAGGAGGCAACATTTCTAGGATTGCCCTGACTTTCTTAGGATCAACTTATATACCACGCTTGGAAACTTTGAAGCCAAGGAGTTTTTCATGATGTAACTCCAAATACACACTTTTTAGGATTGAGGCGCAACTTGTACTTAGCTAGTTGTTCAAAAATCTATTCAAGAATAACTAGATGTTCTGCTCTATTTTTTTATTTCCTTAGGATGTCATGTACATAATTTTCCAATATATTATGCATGAGGTCATGGAATATTATTATCATAGCACAGTGGTATGTAGCACATGCATTCTTGAGACCAAAAAGAATGAATTGATAACAAAAAGTTCCCCAAGGAGTGGTAAATGTTATTCTATGTTGATCATTATCTGTAATTTTAATCTGGTTGTAACGTGAAAAACCATCCATAAGGGAAAGCATTTCATGTCCCTCTATTAAATCAACTAGGATATCAATGTTAGGAAGTGGAAAATCATCTTTAGGACATGATTTATTGAGGTCTCTGAAATCTATACAAACTCAGATAACTCCATTAGGTTTAGAAACATGTATCTAAATAATCAATTGGTTGGATGAATTTGACCTCCAACAACCTTTCCAACTCTTCTTTGACCAATAATGCAATCTGAGGATGCATCTTTTGAATCTTGTTCTTAACAGTTTTAACATTTGGATCAACAAATAAATGATGTGCAACAAGTTCAGGATCAAGCCCAGACATGTATGCATAAGACCATGCAAAATTAATAGGCCATTTGTGGAGGACCTGAAGGAAAACTTGACCTCTCCTCATCATATAAAGATGTTGCCACATAAGTAACTCTGGGATTATCTGTAGTTCCTAGATTAACTTCTCTTATCTCATCAATGAAGATTGGGGATTTATCAAGAACCTATATGTCAATGAGAGGAAGAGGAGAATCCTCATCTTCTAGCACCTCAAAAATGTTTTCACTAGAAGAGAAACCCTTTGTTTTTACTTCTTTTTTTTAAACCTATAGGTGCCTTAGAAAGGCTTTCACCTATAGACAATTGATTTTTAAATTATTTTTTACTTTTGTGGTTAAGGATCCCCTCTTCCCCAAAGTAGCCTTGAGGGTCTAACTTGTACACTGTATTTAGAGTTAGATCATAATATGGTGCACACTCAGTCACTCCCAATAATTGCAAGAGCTTGTCATCACTCTCGAATGTATCAAGGTGTGCAATGGTTTGACCCCAATCAATAAGTTCAAGATGGCAAAGGGAAAGGCTAATTAAAAGAGTGGATGTTTCAAAGAGGGTGGATGTGCCAAAGGATGAGGAGCTATCTATATCATCATACACTTGTTTGAAAACCTCCTTAGGTATGTCTTCAATATCAACCAAAATATTTTCATTGTTTTTGTTTTTGTCTGCCGAAGTTGAGGCTTCATGAGAAGAATTTCCAAAACCAAGCCCTTGATGATGAATATTTAGAACTAAATCAACAGGTCTAATAATTTTGCACTCTTCTTGTCCTAATCCTACACCTTGGTAATCCTATTTCTCGATATCCAATTTATGTGCGACTGGGTATTTTTCTTTGAAATGATTAAGACAAGTACCATTGTCTACAACAATATCTTTGAAAATCCACTAATTGATATCTCCTTCCATGAGTTCATGATTTGATTTCTCCATGAGATTGGAATGTAGTAGAGCCACACATTCTGACCACCAATTCTTTCTTCTTTTTCTCTTTAATAGGTTTCCCATGAGTATGAGGATATAGAGGTAATACACCTACTACAAAGGTTCCTTGTAAATCATATTCACCACAACCAACGTCATTGATCTTGAGATGGGAAAAGGTAGTTGAAATGGAAGTTTTTTCTTTTGCAGTAGTGAGCATGGATTTGGGGTCAACATACGAGGATGATGGAGTAGTTTGAAAGATTCTGACATTAATACCTGGGTAATGATGGAAATATGGGGAAGATTCTTCAAGAGCATGACAATACTTAAATGGTTGAGTGTCACCCCAAATAGTAATTTCATAGCCTTGGTATGGAAATTTTAAATATTGGTGGTAAGTGGATGGCACAACCTGCATGGCATGAATCCATGGAAAACCAAGAAGGATGTTGAATGGAAGATCAAGATCAACTACATGGAAAAGAGTATCATGTGTTACTGAGCCCACCTAAATTGGAAGATTGATGATCCTCACAAAGTTTCTCTCTGCATTATCATATGCTTTGATAGTGATGCATTGATTATGCAAATCCATGACAATATACCCTACTTGTATAAACAATTTCATAATACAAAGATTTAGGGCAGAACCATTATCATTCAAAACTCATTTTACCTTATAGTGCTTGATAATAGCTTCAATGTTAAGCAGATAAATATGATTAGGATCACAAACCATGACATCAGATTGGGTGAAATTGAGATGGTATGTGGCAAATAAATATGCTACCAAAGCTTGGAATTGCATTGGATCTATATTGTTGAGCACATGAGTTTCTTGCAATGGATAGTTAATAATCTCTTGGTGTGTAGATGAAGCTTTTAACAAATATAAAATAGAGATCTATATAGGGGTCTTCCCTAAGTGCTCAAGAATGTTGTATTGTGTTGACACATGAACTTGAGGTGGGGTGGGAGGTGGAGCTCCAAGAATTGTCATGTGAGCTCTTCTAGTATTTGTTGCACATTGAGTATTGGCTCCTTTGACATGAATCATATTGACCTACTCTTCTACCTGGGTAATATAACCTATCGTATGACCATAGTTGAAAAAAAACTTTGTTATAATTAATGTTATTGGTTCTATGAGATTTGCCTACATTTGATGTGCTAGCCTCTCCTTGATGTTTAGGAAGGGCATCCTTATACATACCTAGGTTTGCATTAGGTGACTTTCCTATACTATGGTCAACATCAATTTTTCCTTGGTCAATAAGATCTTGGACTAGATGCTTAAGCTTCATGCATTTGTTCGTCGCATGTCCCTTGACACAATGATAAGCACAATATTTATTCTCTTTATATCAATAAAGCTTGGGTTTAGACTCATCAAATAGTATTGTTTGTGGATACATGACCATATTATGTTGCTCCATATGCTTTAAGATCACATCCATGTTAATGTGAGGATCCGGTTAACACTGAGAGAGGGGGTGAATCAGTGATAACAATAAACTGTAATCTTTCACCAATCTAAAAACACTTTACCAAAAATAGTTCATAACCAGTACCAGTAGCTTATCTAACAATCACTTAATGCAGACTTACCAAACTAATACCGATAGCAAATTAAGTGTTCATTATTAAGGAAATATAGTAAAGACATCAAACAAATAACTCAACAATCCATCCACAATATGAACACAAGGATTTTTCATGTGGAAACCCAAATGGGAAAAACCATGGTGGGAATTGGTACCCACAAAATATGCACTCTTTTGGAATGTGCCTTGTTAGGAGCCTAGCCCAGTTAGGAGCTTTACAACAATTCCCAGTTAAGAGAAGACCTTGTTATGAGTCACCTGGTCAAGGGATTTTACAACTTAGCTCTGTTAGGAGCTTTACCCTATTAGGAGTAACCTCTCTAAATGATTTAAACTCAAGTTGTTGAGCTACGTAGTTAAGGGATTTATACAATAAGGCCTGTTAGGACCTACTCGGTTAAGGGATTTTAATGTTGCTACAACTGCTAGGAAACAATAGATAAATGATCTAGACTCAAAACTTCATAGCTTGCTATTACAGATCCTTGTTAGCTCTAATCTACTTCTCTCATGTAGACATCTCAATCTAGTTCAGCACACACACACTTCACTGATCATCGACACACTCAACCTTCTCAAACTCGACCTAAATAAATTTTACAAATAGGTTAGTTACAAAACCCTAACCTACAATGAATCTGCATCATAAATCATATTATATGATTATTAAAAATTACAAGATAATTACAATCATCGAATGATCATAACTCATCACTGCATATCGATTTGATAAGTTGTCAAACCCTTATCACATTTTGCTAAGCACTTCACTGCTTTCCAATAAATTTGGTCCTTGTACATGCCAAAACAACATCTTATCTCTTCACACAGATTGTGATATGTCATCATCAACTTATGAACATGAAAAGAATCACCGCCAAACCATAAATCATCACTGGTCAATGTTCTTGATACGAGTTCTCAAGCCCTAGCTGATTATACAATAGTCAATAACAAACATGACTTCTGGTTCACCAAACATGATGCAGTTCAAGTCATAGGCTCCTTATGATTTCATAAAAATACATTCCAAACCACAACACCTGACTCAACATGGATTACTACCGTAACCATCTCCTTCTCTGTTCCTACTTACTGGCTCACTGTCACTTGACAGTTTTTCTTTCCAACTCAATCCATTACCGATTAGACCTAACCAGTAGACTTAGATGACATACCAAGCATAAAAAAACATGGAAAAATATGCTTTCCATCAATGAAAACATAAATAATTGATCATCAAGAATCATATCATAATTATATCATCACCAATAGTCTTTTACCAGTACACCATCATATCCATCAGTTATGCCAATATGCCAACAATCCCCCCTTTGGCATTGATGGCAAAACCAAAGTCTCATCATGAAACCTGTTATGTCCATTGTACATCACTATATGGTCATTAGTTCTTCTCCTTTTCTCTTAATTTATCTTCTCCCCTTATCATATTTCTTCTCCCTCTTTGACAACAATGCCAAAGGTGCAAAGGCATCTTTTGTCATCATCACAACTGCTCCCCCTAAGGAGTAGCCCACTTCTCATCAATCCATGGTGAAAGATATTCAATGAATCCACTGGATTGATGCATCACCAACATACTAGTTGATCCTAGGTAGGGGTATAGCCCCTAACTTACCTCTAAGATACTCAAAGGTAGCCTTAGGCAATGGCCTTGTGAATATATCTACCAAGTTCTCTTTACTTGATACATGATCCAATCTCACTTTCCTTTCCTGCACCCTTTCTCTCAGAAAGTGTTACTTCAACTCAATATGTAGTCCTTGCATGCAGTAGCAAGTTCTTAGAAATGTTTATAGCACTAGTGTTATCACAATGTATAATCATTGGTTCTGTCATATCTTGCTTGAATCATTCCAAGACATGTCTCATCCATATAGATTGTGTACAATTCATGGATGCAACCACATATTCTTCTTCAACTGTAGACTGAGATATACATGTTTGTTTCTTACTGGTCCAAGATACCAGTCTACTACCTAGAAAGCATGCACCACCAGGTGTGCTCTTCCAGTCATCTACATTCCCTACCCAATCAACATCAGTGAATAACTGCAAAGAAAAATTGCCTTTGTATGGATACCATTTATATCATCAATTGTCCCTCTAAGATATCTAAATATCCTCTTCACTGCTATCATATGTGTCTCCTTAGGGCTCTTCTGAAGTCTTGCTACTAAACCAACTACATGGGCAATATCTGGTCTACTATGAACAATATAATGCAATTTACCAATCATGGACCTATATTCCTTCTCATCCATTGAGGGTGAATCATCTTCTTTTGACAATCTACAATTGATAACCATGGGTGTTCCAATAGGTTTATAATCTTCCATTCCAAAGGTCTTTAACACTTCCTTCACATACTTGGACTGATAGATAAAAATACCACCTTTCAGTTGTTGGACCTACAATCCAATTAAACATTTAATCTCACCTATTAGAGACATCTCAGATTCTTTCTTCATCTCATCTGCAAAAGTCATACTCATATCATCATTTCCACCAAATATAATGTCATCAACAAATACTTTTGCAATCAACATCTTGTCTCCTTTAGTCTTCAAATAAATATCATTGTCCTCGCTGGTTGTCTAGAATCCTATCTTTATCAGATGTTCATGATGTCTTTCAAACCATTCCCTTGGTGCTTGCTTCAATCCATATAATGCCTTATGCAGTTTGCATATCATATCCTTATCTTTTGTTAATGCGAACCCATCGGGTTGTTCAATATACACCTCTTCTTGAAGAATACCATTCAGAAATGTTGACTTTACATCCATTTGATATACTTTAAAGACTTTAAATGTTGTAAATGGAAGTAGAATTCTAACTCCTTCAATCCTAGCAACTGGTGCAAAGGTCTCTCCATAATCTTCACCTTCTTCTTATGCATACCCTTTGCATACTAGTCTTGCATTGTTTCTAACGATTTCACCATCTTCATTCAACTTGTTTCTAAATACCCACTTTGTACCAATTACATTTTTATCATCAGGTCTAGGAACAAGTGACCATGTATTTTTTTTCTCAATCTAATCAAGTTCTTCATTCATTGCATTTAACCAGTCATCATCCTTAAGAGCTTCTCTAACTGTCTTTGGTTCAACTGTAGAAGTTAGACAAGATATTTCTCTGATTTTTCTTCTAGTCTGCACTCCAACATTCTTGTCACCTATGATCTAGTCTTCAAAATGATTTAACCTTACATACTTAGGAATTACATGTTCTGGTGCAATAACTTCTTCTTTCTCTCCATCTTCTTCATCTACCGGTTGAGCATCTTCATCTACATTGTTCTGCTCAACATCTTTCTGTACATTCGGTTCAATAAACACAAGTTTTTGTTCATCATCTGCTGGATCAAATTTGTTGATATTGCCAGTTTTATCAGTAAATTCATCAATTTTTACATTCACACTCCACAATCTTATTTGTCCTTTTGTTGTAACACTTGAAAGATTTTCTCTTAGTGGAGTAGCCAAGGAATGTTCCTTCATCACTCTTAGCATCAAATTTACCAGTATAATCATCTATTTTTATAAAACATCTACTGCCAAAAAATTTGAAGCAACTAACACTAGGAGTTCTACCATACCATAACTCATAAGTCATTTTATCATTACCTTTCTTCACCAGTACCCGGTTCAATGTGTATACAATAGTGTTGACTGCTTCTCTCCAAAACATCTTAGGTAAATCTCCATGTATCAACTTAGTCCTTGTTGCTTCAACAATGGTCCGGTTTCTCCTTTTTGCAATTCCATCTTGTTGTGGTATCCTTGGAGCAGATAACTGTCTCTTTATTCCATTTTCATCACAATATCTCACAAACTCATCAAATGTAAACTCTCCACCCCGGTCAAATCTCAAGCACTTAAGATTCTTACCGGTTTCCTTTTCTTCTAAGGCCTTGAATACCTTTAACTTGCTGAAAGCATCTATATTTTCCTTTAGAAATGTAACCCACATCATTCTAGAAAAATCGTCAGTAAATATCATGAAATACTTGTCACCATAAAAACTTCTAGTCCTCATAGGACCACATAAGTCAGTGTGCACCAAATCTAGAATATGCTCAGAAGAAAAAGATTTTCTCTTAAAAGAATATGTAGTCATCCTACCCAACTGTCATTCTTTACACAACACATTGTCTGGTTTAACAAGTTGTGGCATACCTCTCACCATACTAGATTTGCTGACCTTAACCACATTATCAAAGTTGACATGACAAAATCTTCTATTTTATAACCAACTATCTTTAACCTTAGCAACCAAACAACTGTTCACATTAGCATTCAGATGGAATAAGTTACCTTTAGTTTGCTTACCGGCAGAAATCAGTTCTACTTTGCATCCTAAGATCCTAAAAACTCCACTCTTAAACTCAAGATGATAACCTTTTTCATTCAAATGACCAACACTCAACAAGTTATGTTTTAAACCTTCAACCCAAAATACATCATCAACATTACTTGTACCATTCAAAGAGATGTAAAATTTACCTTTAACCATACAAGGTGAATTGTTTCTAAATCTTACTACACCACCATCAAATTCTTTAAGAGAAATAAACTTGTTCTTATCACCGGTAATGTGGTGTGAGAAACCACTATCAATAATCCATTCATCACTGTTGTCAATATGAGATACTAAAGCCTTCTTATCAGACAAATATTCCTTAACATCAACAAAAATAATCTCCCCATTGTCTTCATCCTTAGATTCCTCATCAGTGGCACCTTCATCAACTGCAACATAGCATTGTTTCTTTCCTTTTCCATTATATTTTCTAAACTTTTCCTTTTGATCATTATTAGGACAGTGTGGAACAATGTGTCTTATCTTGTTACAAGAGAAACATTTGAGAGGCAACTTACCTTTGTACTTACCAGTGCCTCTAGGAAGTCTTTTAGCCAGTAGAGCTTCAAATTCCATTACATTACCTTCATCATCCACATTAGTTTTACTACCGCCAAGATGACTTGACCTGCATTCATGACATTGACAAATATCTTTTCCTTTTCTCACCTATACACTAGATACAAATTCTTTAAAAGAAGATTTTTTCTTAGGTACACTGCTATCAAAACTATTTAACTCAAAAGAGGTGAGCTAACCAATCAAAGATAAACAATAACCTTATCCTTAGTAACTGACCTCAACTCTTGAATAATAGACACTCTAATGGCATAGGCAAACAATAGAGTTCTAAGCATCTTACTCACAACAATGTCTTCTTCTATAGTACCACCAGCACTCTTGATTCCACCGACAACTTCTTTAATCTTCTGTCCATACTGAGTAATATTTTCACCTTCCATCATTCTCATATCATCAAACTTTCCTCTAAGACTCTCTTCTTTAGCCTTTTGAACATGCTTATCACCACCATAGATTAACTCTAACTTCTCCCAAACTTCAAAAAATGTCTCTAAACCATGGACATCAATATATTCAATATCAACCAGTGTACTTACTATGGCTTACAATGCTTTAATTTTTTCTTGCTTCTCCTTCACCTAATCTGCAGTCAGAGGACCGATAAGAGGTACATACTGAGTAATAACATGCTTCCAAAAATGAGCACCCATACCTTTGATATAAATCTTTATTTTATCACTCCATATCTGGTAGTTATCCTTAGTGAATTTGGGACCCTCCTTCTTCATCATCTTCCTCAGATCTTTTCCTCAAGCGGTTAAGATTTTAAACAAAGAGGACCTAATTCTCTAATACCAATTGTTAATGTGAGGATCCGATTAACACTGAGAGGGGGGGTGAATCAGTGATAACAATAAACTACAATCTTTCACTAATCTGAAAATAGTTTACCAAAAATAGTTCATAACCAATATCGGTAGCTTATCTAACAATCACTTAATACAGATTTACCAAACTAATACCGATAGTTGTTGGAATCCAAGAAAACTGAGAGGGGGGTGAATCAGTGTTCTACCAGAATGGAGAAATTTAACCTTATTAATACAACAACTCAACAACCGGTAAACATAAAAGCATGTAACAATAAGCAATAGTGCAACCACAAATATTAACACCATAGCACCATACATTTATACATGGAAAACCTCAAAGAGGAAAACCCATGGTGGGATTAGAGACCCACAATATCTATCCACTGATCAGATAAATAAATATTACAATAAGGGACCTGCACATGCAGGAAGGCACACTGCCTAGAGCACACTACTCATCACAATGGAATCTCACTAACTACAAAAGAGGTTAACCACCTCAAAATATTCAGACAACAATCTGGAAAGAAGAACTACCTATGATAGCATCAAACATGCCAAATTACAGTTTTGGTTAAGCTAAATACCATAGGTCCAAAATCTTTTATATAAACCCAACTCGATAACCTATGATCGATCAAATCCTCTGCACAAATGATTATTACATTATTCTCTCCTTGACTATACATATATGATCTACAATGAGATCTTACATCACTTTTATACCAACCCGGGAGCTCACCAATTAGGTCAGCCACCCAAATGATAATTCAATAGAGCCATTACATAATCCAAAAATAAAAACATAAAACATGTCAGCCTAAGGCCAAACAAACATCATCCAATCAATAAAACATCCTGGAAGCGCACCAAAAGGATCCACCAACACATTACATGAAACCAGTCCATAACCTAGATAGCACCAAAACTAAATTAGATCCACACACACCAAATAAATGACACCAATCAGTCAAGGCACAGACACAATCACCATAAAAATCCTCAATCCCTTCTAGAAGCTGCACCAACACCACTTATACATTACATCAAAGATCTTTAATAAAGCTCTGTCAGTGAAACCCTTACCAGACCTTCAAAGCAGGCTTACTAGAACATAAGATAGCATCTGATCATCAAGTCAATACCAAATGAATGTGATACACATTAGAACACATGAACAACCAATCCAAACCAATTCCACCAACCAAAGTATATAGGAGCATACCAAATCAATATCGTAATCCAACCACTCTACCAGAACCAACTGGAAACCGATAAACAACCAAAACAACCAGTGTTGCCATGAATGAAAAAACATCAATGCAACACATAATCAATTCCTTCATATTGCAAACATTAGAAACTTAAGTGTTCATCATTAAGAAAATATAGTAAAGACATCAAATGAACAGCTCAACAATCCATCCACAACATGAACACAAGGATTTTTCACATGGAAACCCAAATGGGAAAAACCACAGTGGGAATTGGTACCCCCAAAATATGCACTCTTTCGAAATGTGCCCTGTTAGGAGCCTAGCTCGGTTAGGAGCTTTACAACAATCTGAGGGTTCTCCCATAGGTGTAAACTAATGTCTTTGATTATTATAAGTTTTCTGTTGAGGGGAAGCTTGAAAATAGTGATAGCATTGGTATGTTTAGTTTATGCATTTGGTGTCGGTGTTTGAGGATTATAATAAGTCCAAGGTGGTGGGTTGACATGTATTGTTGATGATGGATTGACATATTATTGCTGATTAGAGTATGCTTGTACAAGTGGTGGTTTGATAGCCACAACTATTTGAACTGTCTTAAAATCAGTAACACCATCTCCTATAACATTCTTGTTTTTGTTCTAATATCTTTGTCTATCATTGATTGGTTTGTCACAATATTCTTTATAAATATTGATAATTCCTTCATCAATCAAGGCCCGTTCTACTGACGGTCCCTTAGACATGATATCTTTGAATGTAGCTACACAATTTAAGTCAATGTGATATGCAAGCTTTGGGTGTAAGTTACCAATGAATATTGGCACCAATTGAGTGTTAGGCACTATACAAGGGAGATGACCAACAAGGGCTCTCACCTCCTCTTTGTTTGGCTTGACAAAGATCAAGCATGGAAATATCATTTTTAATATTGTAATGATAATGTGGCACAAATCTCTCTAAAAAGTCTGCAAATGTGGTAATGACGCCAAATGGTAACTTGGAAAACCATTCTAAAGATGATCAACTAAGACTCTTAGGAAAGAGTCATAGGAGATAATTATAAAAATATGCAACTTCTCGATAGGCCATATAGAATTCCCTGATGTGATGATGTGAATCACCTTTCCCTTGGTATTCAGTGAATTTTGGCATTTCAAAGTGTTTGGGAAATGGCATTGATGTTATTGAAATCAAACGGATATGGATAAAGCTCATCGAATTTGAAAACTTTCTCAAAATTACTATCCTGTAAGGTTTTGAGAGCTACCTTCATCTCTTCGCATTCAATATTATGTAGGGTCCACCCCTGATTTGACTTGTTTGACTAGAGTTGACCTTTAATCCATGCGTGATAGACACTATTGGGAATACGCTATTTCAGATGATTTATAGGATGTTGATACTATCATTAATGATCGTGTGATTTATTAGACACTATATGCTTATTATGTGATTGACTATCGAAAGATTATATTGATCATGTGATTTGATGAGCATAATTGTTGATGGATTTTACATGCCTTACTATAATCGTGAATTATACTAATCATGCACTTGATGATGTTTTTATGTACTAACCATATTTAATGATTATCTATGATTAGTTGATCTTATGGTGTGTTTGATTGTTGTATGACTATCTTCAGGATAGAGACAATTCCACATCACTCATTGCGAGCGGGATGTGTCGTTACGATTCTCTAACCCTTGTCTGTTATAATATATATATGCATATGTTGTATCATTTCTTTGTGGATGCAGGATTTGTAGGTACCAGACACCGACTCCACCTGGCTCCATAGGTCTAAGCATGTCTTTAAATCCCAATGGTATGTGGTTCGGAGTTGGCACAATTTCCCCTCACATACTCTAGATCTAAGTTGTTCACTGTGAGTCATCAGTGTCTTGGCGCAAGTCGTCATGATAGTTAGTAAGTTGGGTTTCTTCTATGTTTTGAGTATGTTAGTATTGGCTGCTTATTCCTTTTATGTTGAGATTGACTATTTGATTATTGATGCGAGATTAAATAATTAATGATGTTTATTTTAATTATTTTGATTAATAGCGATTTGATTATTTGGTTATCTAATGTTTAATTCAATTTATTGGATTCTTGCCTTTTTGATTATTTGATTATTTGATATTTAAATGTTTATTTATTTTAATGATGATTTAATATTTATTTAATTTTTATTGTTTAGCTTATGATGTGTTTTATATTTATTTGTGATTTGACCTTTATTGGTATTTATTTATTTATTTAATCGCCTATGGTTTAATATTTATTTGGCTTTTAATGTTATCTAGTTCATTAATTCATTTATGAGACTTTGGTTTATTTAATTTAATTTCTCCATTTGATTTATTTAATTGTGGCTCATGTTTTATTTATTAGTTTGACTTTTATATTAAGTGGGTTGTATAAATAATAAAATGATAAAACATTCCCACCAAATTGTAAAAGCATGATTTATATTTACCTTACCTACCCTCTTCTCTTATTGGTTGAATTTAAAAAGGGAGGTAAATTTATATTATATGGTGGGGTTGGTAAAATATATTATAGATTGGAATATTTTGATTGGCTGAGATTAAGACAGGGTTTTTGGTTAATGTTTGTCTTTTTATTTTCTTTTCCGTGAAGTTTTCGGGGGTTGGTTCCTCTCGGGAAAATTTTCTCTAGCAAGTTTTCTTCTTGGTTTTGGTTTTCTTCTCTCTTGGATTTTGGCTGGATCTTGGGTTGGATTTGGTTTGGCTAGTGGAATCTCTTCTTCAGCTTCTTCCATAACACAGGTTGCAGGTTGAAGATGTATTCTACCTTTTTATATTTTATTTTATAGTTTTCCTGTATGCTCCGTGTCTACAAATTGAATGTGTGAGCTTGGGGAAATGAATCTAAAATTTGTATAGTGAGGAAGGAAATATATGAAGGCATAAATTTGTTGTAAGGTTTTATTCTATAGTTTGTGGGAAATATTTGTATTTCTGGGTTTGCTGAAAGCCTTCTGTGTCTTTTTGAGTCTGTGTCGTGCATGGAGTTTTGATTTAATATTGGCCTTCAAGTGTTTATTATTTATTTAATGTTGAAGTGAATTTTATTTATTGGGTAATATTATTTTACCCATTAAGTAATTAAAAGGGGGGTAATTTGTATTCTTTTATTTAAAAGTTATTTTCACCCCAGGTCAATGGTTTAATTTATTTTACCTACCCTTGGATTTGATTGGCTGGAAGTTTATGGTAGGTAGAAAATATATTTTATTTTCTTGAACTTTGGGAAGGTAGGTATGTAATATAATGTTTTTGGAATATTTTGATTGGAGGATGGTTTTGCTTGGTTTTGTTTTATTTTATTTATTTTATTTTTTATAAATAGGCCTTCCTATGCATTCACAGGAATTGGCATCTTTGGTGAATGAATTTCTGAGATTAATTTGGAGATTTCTGGTGGTTGGATTTAAAATTGTTTAAAGGCTTGGACTGGTTTTTTTTCTAGTAGGTTAATTTACTATTTGTTTGCTTGTGTGATACTTTCTAGATTAATTTTTGTACTAGAGGCTTTATTTGAGGGCTGTTATATTTTCCAGATTTGGCTTTTATCAGTTTCAATGTATTTGGATGGTCTGATGTATATTTGCTCCTCTGCATCATTGTGGACATTATAGATTCTCTTCCATGTGAATAGGCCATGGATGATTGAGGTGAATATATATGTTATTTTGGACCAGCAAGTGAGTAGGCCTTGTTGTGATGTTATCTTCTATTTGATGGCAGCATTTGATGGCTTGGTATGCCTTTGTTTATTGCTAGCCAAGAGGCTCATTTTGTTATATTGATGTTGTTGTAGCCTTGCATATGTTGTGAGAGTATGTGTGGAAGTTATTGGATGCATTGAGTATTATTTTCATGTATTTATATTGGTAGAGCCTCTTGTGATTTATTGTTGGGCTATGTTAGGAGGAGTGGGCTTCCTTGTGATGACCGAGGTCATGAGAGATAGGCTGGCATGAGGTTCCTTGTAAGGATGCATGAGGTCTAGATCACCAAGGCACATTGGAGTTTTTCATGATTTGTAAGCAAGTGATAACATTGATAATGAATTAATTGGGATGGAAAAATTATAACTCACTTAAACAAGATAATGAATAGTTTTGAGCCCTATGACTTATGTCCTAGGGAGGATGCTTTAGGATAAGCATGAGAATGCCGTGAAGATGGTAAGCTAATCTCCTTTGGTCTCTCATAGGTTGAGATGGCTCCACATGTCCATCAGGCTAGTGCCTTGTGTTATTATGTTATGAGGATGGCATGTGATGACACTCCACTCCTACATGTGTTCCCACTTTGTGATTTATGATTATGCTTATTGGATGCATTTATGTCCTGATGAGTTTTACGCCTCTGGGAGTTTATTCTTGTGGATCTGTGTGAGTTCTTGTTTGAGATTCCTTGTTGGTTAGTCTCTTTGGTTTTGAGTGTTAGCCTAGATGTAGAGTGTGTGTTGGGACCTTGTGTCATCTCCTAGCACGGGGGGTGGTTCCTTTGGTTCCACATGGTCGGGTGGTTGGTGCTTTTAAACCATTGAGATGTTCCTATCTTTGGATTCTTCTTGCATGGATGAGGATGCTTCTTTAGATAGTTCATGGATAATAATTGCAGCCAAAATGTAAATGATGGTGTGATTTATGTAATGAAATTCTTATGTAATGGTTGTAAAAGAAATCATGCTTATGAGAAATGATTATGTTGGTCTAGTTATAGTGATAGATTTTGGTTATGGTATGTGATTGTAATGATGAACCTTGAGTGGTATTGTAATGCATTTATATTAAATGAAATAGATGCATGAGATGTGGATGAGTATTGTTGTTCGAAACTAAATGATGTATTTTGTATTCTTGATGATCCATGTTAAAAGTAAATCAGGTAAATGTTATGATAATGGTATTAGATTTGAAATGATGTATTTAACTAATGATTTAAGTAGAAGAAATGTTATGTCTTGATAGGATGTATGAGTTTGAGTAATGTTGGAAGATATCTTAGCACATGTTTATGAGTTGTGATTAAAGAATTTGAAATTATAGTATCATACTTCGTAGTTAGTGATCTAATGGTAGGATTGAAAATCTTATAATGTTTGGGATGCAGTTGAATGTTCCTTATGAAAATATTATATGGATGTCCTTAGTGAATGAATTGCTAATCTTATTAATGGAAATTACTAGTAAGTGTATGGGTAGATGGTAAAATGAATGCTTGTCTTCAGGAAAGGATTATAATGTATCATGTGTTATGGTTTAAGGTTATATCTACATTTGGTGGATGCTATTAGTTGTTATGGAATTAGGATATTGTACCTTAATTTGTAATGAGATGATTGTTGGTTAATTGATATAGTGTAAGAGATTTTATGAGTATTAAATGAGCTATAGGTTAAATGGTTTGTGAGTATTGCCTTATGTACTTTAGGAATCACGATGCAGTAATAAGTATGCTAGGAAAATAGAATTATAAATGACTATGTAGAAGTTAATTGTAAATGGAAATCATGTTAATGAAATGTAAGGGATTGGTATGTGTATGGTGATGTTTATAGTCAGAGGTTGGTTAATGGTAATAGGAACATTTGGACTTGGTGTATAAAATGAATCTAAGTGAAAAGGGAAATAGATGTGCATTGAAAGATAGAATCTCATATTAAATGAAAGATTAAGAAGGTTGCATATCATGAGTGTTAGGTATTGCTATGATGTATCTATGGGTGTATAATGATTAAGATTAGGTGGTTGATCTAGAAGAAAGTAAATGCTTATTGCTTATGTAGGTAGATTAAGTAATGATGTTGAGATACCCTAGGGAGTTAGTAGTAATGATTTAATGTATTCCGCTTGCCTAATTGTTTGAATAGGTTGAGTGATTTACTCTATGTTCATAATAGTTAAATGTTATTGTGTGCTCACTGCATTGCTTAAGTGATGTTATGTGTTGTATTGTTTAAAAAAAAATTAAATTAGCATGTTTTTAGCAATATTTCTCTGGGGTATTTTGGCGGGCATTACATATTAACTAGGAACGGCTCAGAAGAGGGTGTTGCTATTGACAAAGTGATGCTTGATACATCATTTGAGATGGTTGAAGATAACTTGGTTGTTGTTGTGGATATTGATGACCTAGTATATTCTGATAAACTAGAACATCTTGTTGAGAAAAAGGCATTTGTTGTTTTTGTTGTTGAATTTGAGGTGACTACTAATAAGTTGCCACATTCTATTGTGAAGGAATGTATTGATGTGGATACTGCATATTTTGAGGCTTTTGAATTTGAAGAATTCTACCTTGTATATAATTACCTCTAATATAGCTTTGATGAGATACATTAGGTTGTGACGTACTATATGATGGTGGATTTTGATGAACAATACCTGGAAACTGTTTCACATTTGAAATAATATAAGATGAAGATGGTGCTTGCAAATAACTAAATCATGGTTGTGAGGCAATAGGTGGCACAATCACTTGAGGCTAATGTTGAGGCATACTAACAATTTGTGGAATATATTGTACAAGAGGATTGATAGATGATGTTGATGTTATGTAACTCATGCTCCCAGTCATGGCTTGTGTAGTAGATGGTGGAGGATAACCTGACATTCTTGTGGTCCATGTTGGTGTTTGGGTAGTAGGTAAATTCATTGGTCTCGTAACTAGATTACTGAAAGGGACTATATGCACTATGCTAGAAGTAATGGGAATTTGAGAAACCATGGGCATTGAATTAGAGAGATGTGTAGGTGGTACATTAGTGGGTGTAAAGAAGATGACTCCTCCTAGAGCTAGAGATGCCATAAAACTTGAGGAAGGATCATAAAATGGTTGATAATGTCTTGTCATCGTGTCCCAAGGTGATAATTCTATGGATGCAAGTGGGATATTTTATTGTGGTGGTGTTACCAAAGCTTGAACTAAAAGTGGTATTGGCATAGGTTGTTGTAAAGGTATTTTCTATTGAGATGGCCCTTGAGGATTAGCAATTACAAGTGCATTGGGTGATGCAATGGTAATACCTTGGGCAACCATATTAGCAAAGATTTTCTTTTTACATTTTTAATGATTTTGTCAATCATTTGATCATTGTCTAGGTTTGAAAGAAATTGATAAACAAGATTAACTGGAATGCTAGTTTCATCTAGTTGATTAACCATGGTTTCTTCAGTAACAACTGGATTGAGTGGATCAAAAGTGACAGGGACACTTTTTCATACAGTGGGATTAAAACCCAAATTAGGATTTAGTTGTGGATCAGATGTTCTTACTCCTAACTAAGAATATTGTTGTACCATTTCTTGTCTGATCGGGATTGAGTGGTGTCGGACATGAACTAAGATAAAGTCAAAGATTTGGATTCATTGATTGATCGACAAAAGGATGGACAAGATGATTGATTAGAATGATTTGGTAATCGAATTACAAATGGATAATCTAATTTGAACAACACAACTTCAAGGCTACTCAAGAGGATACACTCAAGTAACAAGATGAATTATAGATTAGATCTCTGGCTCAAAGTAATAAGACCATGATGATGTAAAACTAAGCTCTAAAATCGATATAATCAAAAGAGCCAGTGATAATAGTTGCTAAGACAAGATGTAGATTTATAGTTTTGGATGTGAGACCAAAGATGATAGAAAGATTAGCTTTTGATTTGATTTGATGCACTTGGAAATTTTTTGATGATTGGATTAAAAGATTTGATTTAACTGAAAGATCAATCCTTGACATTAGGAACAAAGTATGATAATGATGAGATGGCGATGACGCAAACTGTCAGAGGGTATTACACTAATGATGGTAATGATGCAAAATTGAAATAATGACCAAGATGATGATTTAAAAAATAAGATGATCAAGATGATGGGATAAGTCAAGACCTTGGTAAGTGATAATAATGATGCAAACAGATATGAATCAAGTTTTTGAAATTGGTGAACTCATGAAAACAGAACAATAGACTAGATTTTGATAAAATTTGGGTAGAGTAACGAGACAATATTCAATCATACCAATTCTCAAGTCAATCCTATCATTTCAACAAGAAATCTTGTCATTTCAACTAGCAATCTCTAGGTTACTATAAACTGGTAAATCGAGTAAGAAGAGTAATCCCACTATTACTGTAATACCCTAAAAATGGTCACCTAAACCATGAGCCCCTAATTTCGACAACATCACCAAGGTCCTAATCAAAGGCAATTAAATCAATCTTAAGAACACAATTAATTAATTCTTCAATCATCAAATGTCACATGGCAAGTGAATTATTCTATATTAATTAAATATTTATTTAATTAATTAAATCATTCCAAGAAAATCATTTTGATCAACTATCATGTTTAATTTATTAAATATCCTAGCATATTTAATTAATTAATAAATTTGCCATTTAATCATGCAAAAAAGGAATTAATTTATTACAAAAGAGGAATTAATCACAAAGCAAGAGTTAAATTGAAAATAAAATAAAAGAATTGAATTGAGAGAAATCAAACTTGAGATATTCTTCTAAATTGAGATTAACTTGAAATCAGAAAAACAATTAATTGAATTATTAATCATTCTATAAAATTGGAAATCAAAGCTTTTGAGAAAAAGAAGTTCAGTTGCATTGAAAAGACTATTTTCTTGAATAAATCAAAGAATCGCATGGAATGACCTATTTTTATCTCAAGTGCATGGAATTAATTAATTCTATCACCAATGCAACTCAAACTTATAATCTAAATGCATTTCAATTAAACTATAATTGGAATCTATCTCAAGGTTAACTGAATCTGATTTCTCAGTTATTTCAATTATCCTAAATTGTGCTTTTTCTTGATCTCTCTTGTGATTCTCTATAAATTCAGCCTTTGGCTCTCATTCAAAACACCCTAGAGATTTGTTATTATATACTTTTTGCTCTAGAGTCATTGAATATAATGTGCTTTCTTTTTGAGATTATTGCATCTTAGTTTAGGTTTTTGCATATTTAGTTTATTCATATTGCTTGAATCCATATTGCTTAAATCTTTCATCCATCTTGCATCCATTTAGCTTAATCTCATGCTCATATAGATTAAATCCTTTGTCTTGGTGTAGTCTAGTCACTGGTATTGTTTATACAAATCTGAGAGCAATCTTATACTGACATCTTTTAGAAGGCAATTGGTCGATTTGTTATGGTTTTATTATTCATGCTTATATTTGTCTAACCATACACGTAATGACTTAATTGAAGTGTTGTGTCTTGCAGCTTACATACTTATTCCACTTTTTCACACACACATTTCTGGCGGCCACCGTGGGGCAGAAGGCTACATTTTTGGGCCTCAGAGACTAACTTTATTTTTATTTTTCAGATTTTTTATTTTTTCGGATTTTCATCGATACAGTTTCAATGAATTGTCGTACAAGTTTTCCCACAGTGTTGGATGACAAACTACAATTATCATATGATCTTGTACAAATTATCATACAAGTTGGTGAAAATTGTCATACGGATTTGTATCTTTTGGTAAAAAAAAGAATATTTCATTCTTCACGTTCTCTATCTAATTTTGATTATATTGACGCTGAACTTGTCTTGTTATCTGTCTATCTGAGAAATTTTTACAGCCTAATCAGTTTTTTGCAGAATGCCTATCGAAGAATATGTTTGTCGCACAAAGACAATATGACTACTGATTCATTATCTTTGCAGGTTGCCTGAGGAGATTCGAGCAAACATTGTGTGTTCATTAAATTCATTTTTTAGGCACCTAACTTGCTATTTGGTTAAAGAACAAATATGTATTTCATGTTTTAAGAAAATTCTGAGAGGTAGGAGAGTATGCTCTTGTCTGTATAGACAATCAAAAATCCAGACCCTTGAGGCATTTTCTTTAAGTTTGAGATTTGTATATCTATAGCGGGCCTGCCCTCCCGAGGAGCTAAAAACTCTATAGCCATTATGACTAGTGAGAGGGGAATGACCCAAGTGGGAACGGCTAAATGCCAAGTACTCCAACCCACTATAAAATAAACATGAGTTGATGAAAATCAAGTCAATGGCAGTGGTTAGGAATAGCTCTCCTCTGTACCTTTGGGTATATTAAACCTTGGTTTTCAAGACTGGGAGACCTCTTAATTGAGTTTATACCCCAACGCTCTGAATGGATCCCTTAATAGTTCCAATTAAAATTAGAAGTTACTCGATTCACCTTCGAAAGGGGGGATAATCTTTGTGCAAGAGAGATAGTAACTCTCCAAAGATACTTGTCATTTCGTGCCCCCATTAGCATTTGGAGTCGGCTAATACGGCATTAAGAATCCATTGTGTGAGACTCAGTGGACATATTTTGATTAGCTATTGGGTGTGTACCTGAGTCAACAAGCAAAGGTTTTCTTCTCTCACCAATTTCCATAAGGTTTGCATGTTGTGATTGGAGTTATTAATTATAGTATGTGTTTTCTGTGTTTTCATCCCTAAAACTAAAACTAGAATACCAAAACTAGAGAAAACAAGAAACAAACTCAGTGATCAAATATTTGTCCATATCAAAACTAGTCTATCCTAGTCAAAACTCTGTCCGTATCAAAACTAGTCTATCCTAGTCAAAACTCTGTTCGTGTCAAAACTAGTCTATACTAGTCAAAACTTTGTCCATGTCAAAACTAATCTATCCTAGTCCAAACTATGTCCATGTCAAAACTAGTCTATCCTAGTCGAAACTTTGTCCGTATCAAAAATAGTCTATCCTAGTCAAAACTCAGTCTACCTCTAAATTGGTCATCGTCAGTCAGTGAAAACTCAGTCCACCTCAAAACTGGTCATACTCAATCATTGAAAACTCATAATTTTGTCTATGTCCAGTAAATAGTCATACGAGTCTTCTGATTTATCATCCTGCTACATACATATTTTCATATGAGATTCCATCAATCCTAACAGTTTTTCATTTAAGCCTGTATTATGTGTCGTACAAGACCTTATTATCTATTGTCCTATTTAGGGAGCTGTTGTTTGAGCCTGCATCCTGTGTCGTACGATAAACCATTGCATTGATCAGTTTGTCATTTCAGACATACCAATTTGTCATACGGTCTTAGGTAGCAATTCGTAAGAAACACTATTGCCATCGTCCTAAAGCTGTTATGTTGTCATCTGGTCCTGTAAAACCTGTCGTACAAATCTCTAATTTTTTCAATCCAAAATAGTCAAACTTTCCTAAAACAATCTACAGTGAGCATTAAACTAGTTATCATCATCCTAAGCATAAACAGATCAAAACAGTGTACCTCTTCCATTTGTGCTACACGATTTTGTCAATCATCTTTCAGCTAGTTCAATCAACTACTTATCAATCTCAAGTCACTTAGATAAAAATCTTACAAAGAATAGATCTTTCTTGAAACCAGACTGAGTCTTAGTCACTTCTCTCGAATCAACTTAGATAAACATCTTACACAGGATAGAACGTTCCTGAAACCAAACTAAATCTTAGTTGCTTTATCAATCAATACATTAACCAAACAACTAGCTCTGAATTTGATCTTGACTTTTGCATCACAAATAGCTTTAGGTCACATTAGTTAATAATAATGCCCATTCAAACCAGAATTTCTCATAAGAAAGATGCCAAAGGAAAAGGGCAATCCTTTTCATATCAAGATAACTCATTTTATGTAAAGGATCCGCTCACTGATAAACCTTCATCATCAGATATGCTAGTTTTTTATCAACCTTTATCTCCCACTATACCTGGAACATAACAAAATATCGAAGACAACCTTAGTATTCATGATACCAAAAATTATTCCTCATCAAGTGAATCTGAAGACTTTGAACCTCCAGAAACTGATATTCATAGATGTCAAAAGGATAAAGATTTCCAAAAAATGATGAAGGTTATCATGGATAGAGAAAAAGAAGACTATTTTCTAGAACTAGCAAAACAAGGTGCTAAACTTCCTATTAGTTATGACGTTCAGACTCTCATCACTAAAAAGGAAGAATCACCTATAATAATGGTACACAGACAATTACAAGCCATACGGACTGAGATCATAGAACTGAAAAACAAGCATAAATCCCCAAAACAATATTCTTTAGAGACAATATGCCCATTTCCATTTGACAAAAACCTATACATGCCTCCATTTTCTTCACGAGTTGACATCCCAAAATTTGACAAATATGATGGTAACTCAGATCCCCAAGACTATATCAGAGGATTTTGTGCTTTATGTATGGAGTTCATGCACGACCAAACGTATCTCATGCACCTTTTCCCAATAAGTTTGGGAGGGAAAGCTATGGAATGGTTCTCAAGTCTACCTAAGGGAATAAAAACTTTTGAAGAATTAATCCAACTATTTCTACAACAATACTCCTATAAAATTTGACACCTCATTGCTATGATTGAGCTTTACAATACCAAACAGAAAACAAGGGAGCATTTTCTCACTTTCCTCCAACATTGGAGAAAGATGCTCTCTAGATATTCACGACCTATTCTAGATTCTGAGAAAATGGATATATTTGTCAACAATCTGATCCTTGAATTGAAATATAGTATCCAAATGCAAGTGCACCCATCATTCAAAATAATGGTAAATAATGCTATTTGAATGGAAGATGTGCTTATAAAGAAAGGAGATATCTCACCTTGGAAAGAAACACAACCAGGATCTAGCTCTAAAGAAAAGAATAAGTATTGGAAATATGACAAAGACAACAACAAGAACGTTGTTAGTGACGGAGTGGTAGACACTGTTAAAACTAACTCAAAGCCCATGATATTTAACTTGGCTAGTGGCATGCAAGCACTCAAAGCAGCTGAAGCCACGACAGAAAATCCTCCGAAGAAAGTAAAAAAGTGGTTCAAAGAGAAAATTTGGCTTTCAAAACCTAGACACGAATTCACTCCTTTGGAAGAATCATACGAATCCCCTTTCAAAACTTTATTGGCAAATGATCTGATAATGTTACCAGATAATTCTAGGCCATACAATCTGGAAGTCAAACCAAAATGGTGGAGAGAAAATAAATACTGCGACTACCATCCAAACAAAGGTCATAACACAAATGACTGCATGAAGCTCAAGCATGAGATTCAAGATCACATAGACGCTAGTAAAATTGTTGCCGAGAATCGCCCGAAAAATGTTGATCACAAATCTTTTAAGGACCCTTTACCTATTTACGAACAAGGTGATTCCAAAAAGACAAAAGGAGGTGCCAAAGTAAATTACACTTATACCAGGAATGAAAATGTCATCAACATGATTGAGTCTTCCCAACCTGAATATTGCAATGTGACTATAATCAAAGACAAACAACATGAATCATGACATGCAAATGCTATGACCCGTTCTCAAAAGAAAGTCACTCTCCAAGGAGCTAGTTCTTCAACTTTGGCTCAAACACCATCAAACCTACCAACCTCGTCAAACAAACAAAAAGGAACAACTTTTGATAAATTTAAACAACTTCATCATCATCCTCTAGATATAGTGTTGTTGAACAGTTGAAAAGGACAAATGCTCAAACCTCCATCTTTGAATTACTAAAAATCTCTTCTACTCACAAAGAGATCTTGGACAAGCCCTTGCTCACCACTAATATTCCAAAAGATTTAGATATTGATCGGTTTCAATCTATGGTGGGTCATCTAACTTCACCTAATTATCCAACCTTCTCTGAAGAAGATGACAACTCGCTAAATCATCCACATAACTAGCCATTGCATATTGAAGCCACGATCCATAAACATGGAGTTAAACGTGTTTTGATAGATGGAGGTGCAGGGTTGAATATCTATACTTACAGTCTACTTACACAACTAGGATTTTATGAAAATGTCATTGATCCAGCCAAGAAAATAACAATTAAAGCCTATGATGAAGAAGAAAAAACCTCTAAAGGTCTAGTATTATTACCAATTAGGGTGGGACCTATAGAAAGAAATGTCATTTTTCAGGTACTTGACCTTCCTCTGTCGTACAATATCTTACTGGGTAGGTCGTGGATTCATTAAATTAAGGCAGTTCCATCTACATATCATCAATGCTTAAAATTTCCTTATAACAGAGTTGAAGTTAGTATCCCTACTGATACAAATCTCCCTTGTAATGCATTGACAAAAGGTGTTGATACCTTTGTGCCTCATAATAGAGTAGCCTCTATAGATGAAACTCTAGAAGCTCTGATGAAGGACTTAGAAAAGAAATTGAAGATTACAAATACTGGCATGGATGGCTACAAGATAGAACCAATACTTTCATTATTCTCTCTCCCTCCATCACTAAAATAGTTGGGCAAACCATCAGAGGCTATGAGAACACAAACCATAACTCTGAAAATCATATATGATGGTCTTTTTGTACAGTCTTCTACTTCCTTGGTAGATGAAATAGAAGAGGATGTTGTTCTTAAGTGGCTTTTCAAGGAAGATAGTCAAAATGAGGAAGTACGATATTGTGAGATTTCCCCAACCCAATATGGTCTCGGCTACAAAATGATCCAACGCATGGGATATTCAGGTATTGGTCCCCTAGGGAAACATCAAGTGGGTATTATTGAACTGATTCAATTGCAAACAAAATCTACAAATGATAAGGCTAGACTGGGATACAATCTAGAAAAGACATCAGACCAAAAACATGCTTCTAAGTCTAAGTGAAAGAAAAGGATATCGCATTCAACATCATAGGAAATTGATGCTCAACAAACTCAAGCAGAGTGTGGAAAAGAACAAGAGGAAATACCAATCAAGAGAGGAGAAATAGTCAGTACTCAAGTTTTGATGGTGTCACCTACAACAATACAAGGAGTTGAAGTTCCAAAAGATATGAGAGATGAAGTAGAAAGAATCAGAGAATTGTTTCCACCACTGAAAGTTTCAGTCACATACACTGGTAGGCAACAAGTAGATGATTAAGAAACTGACTCAAATGAGTATGAATGGGGTCTAGACCACCTCTCTGATACATCCATTACAAAAACTCCAGAAGAGTCCAGTGATATCATAGATGACACTCAAGAGAGGATGTGCTTAAAGCTAGAAAAGGCAATACAGGAAATCAGACTAAAAAGACAAGAAGACTATGAACAAGGGCTGAAAGAATGAAGAATACACGAAAACATTTCATCTATTATATACCCCTTTAATAAGATAGAACAAATCAGGTATGGGACTACACAAGAAGAATTGGAAGCTACAAAAGAAGAACCAATCATTAGTCTAGAGGAAGTTGAATGGAGTAGACAGCAGGGACTCACAGAACCATCAAGGTTATGTCAACAAGTATGTCAGATACAAATGATAAATGAACCAAATATTGAAGGAACTTGCAACATTAAAGATGTAGGTGTTGATACCATACATACATTCACTCAATTACTTGAAGAAGACTCAAAAAATTCATCTGACGACTCTGATGACTCTGACAACAGTCCTATTTATGACAATGTTTACTCAACATCAAACTCCAAATCATCTGATGTAAATGATGAGAATCTGTCTATTGATCTTGTTACTATAGAACCACGATATGAAGTCTAGTTTGGCATAGAGAATGATGCTACAAGTAGGTCTATTGGATTAGGTCAACTAAATATTCACATGCACTTTAATAATCATGTTCTCACTCTTCCTGGTCTCAGGACATTTACGCAAGGTAGTCTTCTAGAACTCAACTTTTTGATTCGCAGTTGTGATGATAATACCCTGAACTCCCTCGAACCTATCCCTCTATCTTTGGTACATCTTGAATTAATTGACTGTAGTCTACAAGACCAACCTACAAATGTACCTACTTTTGCCAATGACTACACGCTAGCCTATTACCTTAATGCAGTTGAACCCATGGACTCTTCCACTAGCGAATAGAGTGCAAACATGATGGAAACAGATATCAAGTATCTTAGTCACAAAAATTAGGAAATCAAAAATAAAAGATTTGATGGTGAAAACCACACTGTTGTGGTGTCAGAATCTAAAAAAGAGAAAATAAAAGATGTACCTAAGGGTGAAAACCTCTCTGAGGCACCTGAAGGTGAGATACTTGATATATTGCCAAGTCATTTTTAAGAAAGGTCTTCTATATTGATTTAGCCAACTCAGCCAGTGAACATTGGGAGTCAAGAGACACCACACATCATTCACTTAGCTCAATCACTATTAGTAGAAGAATTCAAAGATTCCACTCATCTCTTTTCAAAAAAGAAGATCAATTTTGTATGGATGTACTCTGATATGCCAGGCCTAGATCCTGATCTTATCATGCACCATATTTCTATCACACCAGGAGTTAAACCACTCAAGAAAAAACTCCGTAAGATGCACCCTCACATGGCACTGCTAGTCAAGACTGAGCTAGAAAAATTGTTAAAAGCTGGATTTATCAGAGCTATAGACTATGTTGAATGGATTTCAAACATAGTACCTGTGTCAAAGGCAAACAAATCTATTAGGATTTGCACAGAGTTCATAGATCTCAACAAATCTTGTCTGAAGGATGACTTTCCATTGCCAAACATTAATTTGATAGTCGATATGACTGTTGGGTATGAGATGTACTCACTAATGGATGGATTCTCTGGCTATAATCAAGTCAAAATAGCTCTTGGGGATCAAGAAAAGACAACTTTCACATATGCATGGGGAACCTTTTGCTGGAATGTCATGCCATTTGGGCTAAAGAATGCATGAGCAACTTACCAAAGAGAGGTAACTACTATCTTTCATGATATGATGCAGAATATGGAAGACTAGGTTGATGACACTTTAGTAATGACTATGAAGAGATGCACACATATTCAAGAGCTAGGCCCTATATTAGATAGAATGGAAAAATTCAAACTCTGGCTAAATCCAAAAAAGTGTGCATTCCGAGTGACATCTAGTAAACTACTTGGCTACATCATTTCAAAGAAGGGAATCGAGGTTGATCCTGAGAAGGTCCAAGATATAATGGAAATTCTACCTCTGAAGAACATCAGTCAAATGAGAAGTTTACAAGGATGTCTCCAATCAATCAGATGCTTTATCTCTCAGCTAGTAGACAAAGCATAGCCTTTCACGAAAGTATTGAGGAAAGGAGTAATATACAACTAGGATTGAGAATGTGAAAAACACCTTCAACAAATCAAAACATACCTGTCCAATCCACCAATATTGATGCCACCAATTCAAAGTAAACCATTGATCATATACATATCAGCTATTGATTCATCATTGGGGGTACTTCTGGCACAATAGGATGAAAATAAAAAAGAGAGAGCTATATATTACATGAGTAGAACATTGGTGTCTTATGAAATGAACTATACTATAATAGTAAAAGCATGCTTGTCATTGGTCTTTGTATCACAAAAATTAAGACACTACATGTTAGCACATTCCATCAAGCTAGTAGCTAAGATTGATCCACTCAAATATCTTCTCAACAAAGCAACACTTACAGGAAGATTGGCTAAATGGGTCATGGTTCTTCCAGAGTTTGATATTGAATATGTAGATGGCAAAGCCATCAAAGGACAAGTGATTGTAGGTCTACTTGTTGATGCTCCACTTGAAGATACTCAATTGCTGCATATAGAATTTCCAGATGAATCAATAATGCACCTTAGTCAACAATCATGGAAGATGTTCTTTGATGGGTCTTTCACTCAAAATGGTTCCAGTGCTAGAATATTTTTTATTACTCCTCAAAAGTATTCAATCCCAAAAGCTTACAAAATTCTTTTCCCTTGCACAAACAACATTGCAATGTATGAAGCTCTAGTAAATGGGATCAAGCTAGCTATCAAATGAAAGGTTCTGGAATTACACATCTATGGAGATTCTCAGCAAATCATCAATCAAATCAATGATACATATCAGACTCGAGATGAGAAAATGATGCCTTATAAGAGAATGGTGGATGATCTCAAGAAATATTTGACTTTTGTTTCATTTCAGTAGATTCCCAGATCCGCAAACAGATTAGCAGATGCCATGGCCACCTTGGCATCCATACCAGAGTTACAAGAGTCCAATTTTCTATTTAAATTCCTGGTGGAAGAGTTACATTACCTTGCCTATGATTCTCCTGAGTCCCAGATGGTCTATTCTATTATTGGACATGACTCATCTCACTACAGCCATATTTACTCTTATCTATGTGACCAGATTATCCCTTAAAATCTTACCCATAATGAGAAAAGGAACCTAACCCAAAACGCTTCATGATTCCTCATCATCACTAATGATCTATTTAGGTGAGGGTTGGATAGTACTTTTCTTAGGTGTTTAGAAACTGAAGAGTCCCAACGTGCATTATCGGAAGTCCATGAAGGTATTTGTGGATCTCATTCAAATGGTCTTACTTTAGCTTGGAAACTACTACGGGCTAGCTACTACTAGCCAGACATAGAGAAGGACGCTATAAAGTTTTCTAAAACTTGTGAGAAGTGTCAGCTACATGGAAATCTCATACATGCTCCAACAAGGGATCTCATACCCTTCATTACACATTTGCCTTTTCAGCAATGGGCCTTTGATCTCATTGGTCAAATATATCCCACATCATCCAACGGACACAAGTTTATCATAACTACCACTGAGTATTTCACTAAGTGGGTAGAAGCGGTTCCGCTCATCAAAGAAACTAGTAAACAAGTAGCTCTGTTGATCTTTAACTATATCATCTACAGGTATGGGATACCTTCATCCATCGTGACTGACAATGGAGGACAATTCAACAATAAAGATCTAGATGAGCTCTGTGATAAATTCAAAATTAAAAAACACTAGTCATCCATATATTACCCTCAAGGTAATGGACAAGCTGAAGCATCTAACAAAAACCTTCTGACTATCTTACATAGAACAGTGAATAAATCTGGGAGGGATTGGCATCTACAACTCAATCCTGCATTATGGGCTTATAGAACAAGTATTAGAACACCTACTAGAGCTACACATTTTTCTTTGGTGTATGGGTCCAAAGAAGTATTACCTATTGAAGTGGAAATACCATCTCTAAGAGTTTCTTTGCAAGGTCTTGTTACTGATGAAGACTACAAAATATATAGATTTCAAGAACTCGAGTTGCTGGATGAACGTCAGGAAGTGGCGTTTGATCATCCCAAAGTGTATCAGAAGAGAATGTCTAGAGGATATAACAAGAAGGTTCGACAATGAGAATTTTAGGTTGGTGACCTTGTTCTGAGAGAAAATCCTAAGAATCAACAGTTTTGAGACAAGAAAGGGAAGTTTGAACCTAACTGGTTAGGTCCCTACATCATTACTGCAGTCTTTAGCTCTAGTGCCTATCAACTCTCAACATTGAAAGGAGAACAACTCTGTGAACCGATTAACACCATCCACTTCGAAAATTTCTTCACTTAGTATTCTCTGCTCCAGCAACCTGTATAGTTGAGAAAAATCCTAAAAATAAAAAACAATCATAAAAATCCTAAAAAGTTTTGAAAAAAAAGAAAAAAAGACAAAGAAAAAAAAATAAAAAAGTGGAAAAGAGAGAGAAAATGCCTTGGTGAAAACCTGGTAAACAATGCCAAGTAGGTGAAAATCTGGCACACAGGCACCTTTTGTACTCAAGCGCTCCATCTATCAATGCAACATTGGCATTTCCCGCTTTCATGCATAATTGCTTTCGCTTGTACATATTTCAGTCACTTTTGTCACATCTTGGTTCGTTGGAATCCTCATGGCTTGAAACTAATTAATGTCCTAGTCTTAGGTTAATCAATAGAGCACATTAAATGTCCTAAGCAGTATCAACCAAGTCAACTTTATGTTAGTGAAACCTGGTCATCCACTCTGAGTCAGTCACTTGCCTCCTGACTACTGAAGAGTTTTATCACTGAGTACACAAGCAAACAACATTACTGAAAACAATCACTAAACAATTTGAACTATGCATGAAATTTTCTTTGTGTGTTATCTTTATATTGGTTTTTGATTATTATCCCTCTGAGTAACTTGAGGAATTCTATCTTGACTAAGAGGAGCAAGGATTGGGGGCATAAATTTATTTATTTTCTTCTTGTAGGAATGATTCCGATGATCTGAAAACATCTAATTAGCTGGGTGTTTGTGATAAGTGCCTTTACATTAAGTTGAAATCGCCACACATACCTCGACTCCACTTATTTGTATGCTACAGGGAGGTTCACACCATTTCTTTGTCTATTTTGAAGGAATTTCTTTATCATGCAATCCGAGTCCCTATGAAATTTGTCCAAGGATATGAATGAAAAAAGGGTCATTGCGGACAAGATAATTAATATTGCACATGAAAATAAAGGAACTTTAATCTATAAGCTATGTTTGTTAATGCTTAGTGATGAAACTTAAGCATTTCAAATCCAGTGACTAGGTTTAGGTTGCATTTCATTTTGCATCTCATTTTACATTTCATTCTGCATTTTGTGAGTTTAGAGTGATTTCGGTATGGTACCAATGATCTCTTTATCTTTTGAATGAGAGTTGGAAGCATCATCATTTCTTAGCTAAGTGGTCTCTTTTTCCTCATTTATCCGATCGAGTACTTGTGTATTGAGATGTTAGCTGCATACATAAGCACTTTATATAGATTCATACATTCATTTGCATTCATCTTATTGCATAGAAAAATGAAAAATTTGCATTCCTAGATACTCATTTTCATTAATTTTATTTGCATATGAAAAGAAACAAAAAACAAACATCCATATTCATTTTCATTACATCCATACTGAAAAGATATGCATACATATAGAATAAAGAATATAGAAAGACATCTCATAATCGATCGACACAAGTACAATGAAGTCAAATCAAGGTCTCATATATATAATGATAAAGTCTTAGGGTACAAAATATTGTCAACTGACATATACAAACTCCCATTAGAGAAAGAATCATAAGGACTACAAAAAATGGGTGTGTCTACAAAAAATCTCTCTACCTCTCCCTCATTGCCAGGTGGTGGAGGAGGTGAAGCCTACTGACCAGGGTCTTGATGAGGTGCCTGAGATCCCTTAGACCATGCCATGTACTATGAGTAGGGTACAACCTATTGTGCTAATGGAACTGCTATGCTGTAAGTTGCAACATAATAGGCTGCTTGATTGGTCTGGTGCAAAACCTCCTACTGAAGAGCTTGTTGCTCTTCCCTCATCTCTGCAACCTAACGATCATGCTCTACTCTGAGCTCCACTAGTTGATGATCATGCTCAACTCTAACCTTAGCTAACTGATGATCTCACTCAACCCTAAGCTCTGCTAGCTGTCGGTCTCGCTCCGTCAGCTATGTCTATGCCACTATCAATTGTGACTGCAAACCTACCAAACGTGCTCTCATTGACCGCGTTGCATCTACCTTCTGCTCCCTTTTAAGCTATCCACCTCCATTTCCTCATCCATCTCCACCTATGGCCCCCCTACTCATCTCTCCTCAGTCTCACCTTCCTGGGAGATACTCGCTCCTCCTCACCTCCACCCTTTGGTACCCTAGCTCCACTCATTTTGACACCAATAGCCCCTAGGGATCCACCCTCTCCTCTCTATCACTACCTACCACTAGTTGATACCCTGCTGCTGCTAGCACTAGGATTACCACTTGCTTGCCTCCGAGCCTGGACTCTCTATCCCTACCTCTATCCTTATCTTTGTGCCTGTGTAGGGGCATCATCCTCAACCTCCTCTATTAGAGGTGCCTGCTCTGCTGGATCTGTGAATCTAGGGAATGGATGCTTTTGGAACCAATCCCTATACTGGGGCAATACCACCGCATCTGCAATATCCTCTAAATAGTCCCACTTGAGTCGTTGCAACCCAGTCAACTCCTGCATGCCCAAGGCATATGATAACCTAGGTCCCCATCCTCATCTCTCCTCATCTGCATAATGAGCGTACGCAGTAAACTCCTGTGATATCCCCTAAGGTCTACCATACTGCCTCATCACTCAAGTAACCACAAACCGCTCGACCACTATCACTGATCTTCCAATGAGAGGTTGAGTCATAAATAGGTCTCTGCACATAACTCTCTAGTTATCCCAAGGCTTAAGACCCCTGTAAGGTCTCCATATAATAACTATAAGATCACCTAGTTGTTGTCTCCAATAATCTGTCTTACCCAGATGGGGATGAGTAATATATCCCGAGTATCTGTAAACAATGGGCTGTTGTGGATCTCTAACATCATTCACAATCGGTCTGCAAACTGGGAGGTACTCCCAGGCCCATACATGTAATATCAAAACCCCTACATCCATACTCTTCCCCTCCTGGTAAACCACCTCATGCATCTCACGATACATGTGTGCCAAAATACAAGAACCCCATCCTAATCTTTGAGGGTGCTCCACAAGCCTCTCTAGCATCCTGCCCCAACCGCATAAGAAACCCTGTTGTCCCCTATCTGGCATAAGGAAACAACCGATGAATCTTTCTAAGATGCATGCCAGTGGAAACTGCTCACTGTACCTGGCCATCATGTCATCCCAGCTAATAGACTGTGTTAGAATGTCTGCATCATGAAATACCTGCCTTAAAGCTAGTAGGCCAAGACACTATGCTTAATCATAATCCACCTTATCCCAGTGAATGGAATCCGAAGAATCCTATATACATCCTCGGGAGTGATAGTCATCTCCCTAACTAGCAAATGAAATGTGTTATGCTCATAATGGAATCTCTCTACAAGTGCAGTGAGCATCTCGTGATTCACACAAATATCTGGCATCTGTAAAAGGTGAGTCAATCTGCACAAATCAATATATGCTTTGTCTATATCAGATAACTCACAAACTAATGTCATAGTCGATGGATAGACACATCTGAAAATAATGTGAGGTAGTCGAACCTACAAGAATAAAACAACATATCATCAAAAAACATTTCAAATTATGCTATAAGATAAGTAAAACATAACGCAAATCTAAAACACTCAATTGCAAAATCAAATTTTCAAGTTTGCACCCTTAAAAATTCTCACTGTTTTTCAAATGACATAACACAATAGAGGCAAAAACTTGTACGAGTCGGGACTGGGTATAGAATGATAAAAGACTCTGATATGACACAAAACAAGTCTTTGCATGACAAAATGGTCTCTTTTGAACAAGCTCGTACGATACAAGGGTAGGTATGAAACGACAAAACTAATAGATTGAAATGTCAAAACAATTTTAAGCAATTTGTCGTATGATATACGATGTCATCTTGCATGACAAATCGACAAAACCCGACTTTTACATGCCTAAAAATTCAAAAAATCAATAAAAATATTCAAAAATGAAATGATTAAGAGGCTTAAGATCGATAACTTACCGATGGCTCATAGTTTTGAGGTCGATTATGTCATCTCTAGTGCTCGAATCGATGCTCCTATGTGGGAACCACCATTTTTCTTCACAAAAGGTTTTTTTGAATTTTCAAACTTGGAGGGTTAAAATGAATTGAAATGAGACTTTTATCCCTTATATAGCCAAAACCCTAATTTTTCAACTTGCTCCGATGGACATGAAAATTGTACCCTCAGCTAATTTTCCCATCCTGATTCCATTTTCAGGATCGAAATCAAAATTCGAGATCATTTTACTAGTAAATTTCACAAAATTTAGACCACTTATCACTTTTCATCAAATGCTCATTATTTCTCCAATTCGCGCTCAATTTCTCATCGATCATCATTAAATCTTCAAATATTCCTCCGACTCAATTTTTGTGGTCAATTCATTATCATCGCCAACAATAGCCTAAAATCGTGTACCCTCTCTATCTTTCAATTTCACTCCCGAGGGGGCTTACTAATGACCTTATGACCTCACATCTTCAATGTCAAGAAATTTTTTCAAATCTTCATCAAAAGTCGAGAAAAAATATTTTCAACTAAAGAAAATCAATCAAATTCTTATTGCTAAGGGGCATCTTAGCTTCATCACTTCATATCAAGTTGACATCTCTCGATCATCTGAATCAAATCAATCGCTTCAAATCAAGTTGATATTGCCTTCATCTGAATCAGTTTCTTAACGTTAATTAGTTTCATCGCTTTTCATCAAGTTGATTATTCATTTAAACTCAATCAAAAGTTTAAAGAGTATCTTTGATCACACACTCAATCTAAGCAGGTGTTTAGTTTCATTGCATCAAATCAGGCTGGATCGTTTATCTTCGCTCGTCATGTCTTGATCCATGAAGTTCAAGATCGATTTTATCTTCACTCACTATGTCTAGTTCAATCAAGTTCTAGATCAGTAAGATCTGCTCCTTGATCAATCAAGTTCAAGTTGGGTATCTTTGCTCTCTATCGTTCCTAGTTCAATCTGTGTGTGAAAAAGTGAAATAAGTTTGTAAGCTGCAAGACACAACACTTCAATTAAGTCATTACATGTATGGTTAGATAGATATAAGCATGAATAATAAAACCATAACAAATCAACTAATGGCCTTCTAAAAGATGCGAGTATAAGATTGCTCTCAGATTTTTATAAGCAATACCAATGACTAGACTACACCTAGATGAAGGATTTAATCTATATGAGCATGATATTAAGCTAAATGGATGCAAGATTATGCTACATGGATGAATAGTTCAAGTAATAAGGATAAATTCATTAATCTCAAAAAGCAAGCACAATATATTCAATGACTCCACAGAAAAAAGTGTATAATAACAATAAATCTCCAGGGTGTTTTGAATGAGAGCTAAAGGCTGCATTTATAGAGAATCACAAGAGAGATCAAGAAAAAGCACAATTTAGGATAAATGAAATAGATTCAGTTAACCTTGAGATAGATTCCAATTATAGTTTAATTGAAATGCATTTAGATTATAAGTTTGAGTTTACATTAGAGATATAATTCAATTAATTCCATGCACTTAAGATGAAAATAGGTAATTCCATGCGATTTCTTTGATTTATTAAAGAAAAGAGTCTTTTCAATGCAACTGAACTTTTTTTCTCAAAAGCTTTGAGTTCCAATTTTAGAGAATGATTAATAATTCAATTAATTGCTTTTCTGATTTTAAGTTCTCAATTTAGAAGAAAGAAATAATATCTCAAGTTTGATTTCTCTTTCAATTCAATTCTTTTATTTTATTTTCAATTTAACTCTTGCTTTGTGATTAATTCCTCTTTTGTGATAAATTAATTCCTTTTTTATGATTAAATGGCAAATTTATTAATTAATTAAATATGCTAAGATATTTAATAAATTAAATAGGATAATTGACCAAAATGATATTCTTGGAGTGATTCAACTAATTAAATAAATATTTAATTAATATTGAGTAATTGATTTACCATGTAATATTTGATGATTGGAGAATTAATTAATTGTGTGATCAATATTGATTTAATTTCCTTTGGTTAGAACCTTGGTGATGTTGTCGAGATTAGGGGCCCATGGTTTAGATGACCATTTTTAGGGTATTACATTTGCCCCTCTTTGAATTAATGTGCGAGCAGGGCATTGGTTCAAAGAATAGTTGATGTCGAGGAGATACCAGTTCCTGAACTTGATTGATCATGAACCAGATGAAGAGCGAGGTGTTTAGCTTGATTTGAAGCAATGAAGCTGAACAGAGTTGATTAAAATGAAACCGATCTTGAACTTTATTGAACTAGGAACGATAGAGAGAAAAGATACCAAACTTGAACTTGAACTTGATTTATCAAGAAGCGGATCTTACTGATCTAGAACTTGATTGAAATAGACACAGTGAGTGAAGATAAAATTGATCTTGAACTTGATAGATCAAGACACGATGAGCGAAGATAAACTGTCTAGCTTGATTTGATGCGATGAAACTAAACACCTACTTAGATTGAGCATGTGATCAAAGATGCTCTTTAAAATTTTGATTGAGTTTAAACGAATAATCGGCTTGATAAAAAGTGATGAAATTGATTAACGTTAAGAGACTGATTCAGATGAAGACAAATATCAGCTTGATTTGAAGTGATGAAACTGATATGCCCCTAGCGATTGATTCGACTCAGATGATCAAGAGATATGAAGTGATGAAGCTGAGATGCCCCTTAGCAATAAGAATTTGATTGATTTTCTTTAGTTGAAAAGATTTTTGCTCAACTTTTGATGAAGATTTGAGAATTTTCTCGACTTTGAAGATGTGAGGTCATAAGGTCATGAGTAGGCCCCCTCAAGAGAGAAATTGAAAGATAGCGAGGGTACATGATTTTAGGTAATTTTTAATGATGATAATTATTTGAGCACAAATGATTTAGATAAATTTTTGAAAATTTAGTGATGATTGATAAGAAATTGAGTGCAAAATTGATTTGTAGAATAAATTGAGATTCAATGTTGATTCATTAGAAAATGAGCGCAAATTGAAGAAAGATTGAGCTTTTAATGAAAAGTGCTAAGTGGTTCAAATTTTGTGAAATTGACTAGCAAAATGATCTCGGATTTCGATCCCAAAAATGGAATCAGGATGGACAAATTAGCTAAGGGTACAATTTTCTTGTCCATTGAAGCAAGTTGAAAAATCAGGGTTTTGGCTATATAAGGGGTAAAAGTGTCATTTTCAATTCATTTTAACCCTCCAAGTTTGAAAATTCAAAAAGCCTTATGTGAAGAAAAATGGTGGTTTCCACACAGGAGCATCGATTTGAGCGCCAAAGACAACATAATCGACCTCAAAACTATGAGCACTGGCTGGCGATGAGGGAGAGGCAGAGAGCTAGATTTTTTGTGTAGCTCTTAGATTTTTTGTCTAGACATGCCCATTTTTTGTAGCCCTTACGATTCTTGCTCCAATGGGAGTTTGTATATGTCAGTTGACATTATTTTGTACCCCAAGATATTGATAATTATATGCACAAGGCCTTGATTTTATTTCATCGTACTTGTGTCGATCGGGATGTTATTCTATATGTATGCATATCTTTTCAGTATGGATGTAATGCAAATGAATATGGATGTTTATTTTTGTTTCTTTTCATATGCAAATAAAATGAATAAAAATGAGTAATGAGTAATGAGTAATGCAAATTTTTTATTTTTCTATGCAATAATATAAATGCAAATGAATGTATGAGTCTGTATAAGATTCTTATGTATGCAGCTAACATCTCAATACATAAGTAATCGATCAGATAAATTATGAAAAAGAGACCACTTAGCTTAGAAATGATGATGCTTCCAACTCTGATTCAGAAGATAAAGAGATCATTGTTATCATACCGAAATCACTCTAAATTCACAAAATGAAGAATGAAATGCAAAATGAGATGTGAAATGAAATGCAACCTAAACCTAGTCACTGGATTTGAAATGCTTAAGTTTCATCACCGAGCATTAACAAACATAGTAGGCAGATTAGAGTTCCTTTCTTTTCATTTGCAATATTAATTATCTTGTCCGCAATGACCTTTTTTTTGTTCATATCCTTGGACATATTTCACAGGGACCCATATTGCATGATAAAGAAATTCCCTCAAAACAGACAAAGAAATGATGTGAACCTCCTTGTAGCATACAAATAAGCGGAGTTGAGGTATGTGTGGTGATTTCACCTTAATGTGAAAGCACTTATCACAGACACCCAGCTAATTAGATGTTTCCAAATCATCAGAATCATTCCTACAAACACAAAACAAAGAAAATATTATGCCCCCAATCCTTGCTCCTCTTAGTCAAGATAGACTTTCTCAAGTTACTCAGAGGGATAATAATCGAAAACCAATATAAAAGACAACACAAAAAAAAATGTTCATGCATATCTCAAACTGTTTAGTGTTTGTTTTCAGTAATGTTGTTTTGCTTGTGTACTCAGTGATAAAACTCTTTAGTAGTCAGGAGACAGGTGACTGACTCAGAATGGATGACCAAGTTTCACTGACATAAAGTTGACTTGGTTGATACTTCTTAGGACACGTAAATTGCTCAGTCGATTACCCTAAGACTAGAACATTAATCAGTTTCAAGCTATGAGGGTTCCAACGAACCAGGATGTCACAAAAGTGAATGAAATATATGTACAAGTGAAATCAAAGATGCTAGAAAGCAGGAAATGTCAACGTTGCGTTGATAGATGGAGCACTTGAGTACAAGAGGTGCCTATTTGCCAGGTTTTCACCTGCTTGGCAGAGATCTTTTTTTTTTCTCTTTTTTTCTTTTCTTTTTTTTTTCAGGACTTTTAATGATTTTTTTTTTCTTTTCTTCAGGGCTTTTTTTAGTTGTAGATGTTGCTAGAGCAGAGAATACTATGTGAATAAATTTTTCAAATGGATGGTGTTAATCGGTTCACGAAGTTATTCTCCTTCCAATGGTGAGAGCTGATAGGCACCAAAGCCAAAGACTATAGTGATGATGTAGGGACCCATCCAGTTGGGTTCAAACTTCCCTTTGTTGTCTCGAAACTATTGATTTTTAGGATTTTTTCTCAGAACTAGGTCACCAACCTGAAATTCTCATTGTCGAACCTTCTTGTTATATCCTCTAGACATTCTCTTTTGATACACTCTGAGATGATCAAACGCCACTTGTCGACGTTCATCCAGCAATTCAATTTCTTGCAATCTAGATATTCTATAGTCTTCATCAGTAACAAGACCCTGCAAAAAGACTCCTAGAGATGGTATTTCCACTTCAATAGGTAATACTGCTTTTGACCCATACACCAAAAAAAAAGGTGTAGCCCTAGTATGTGTTCTAATACTTGTTCTATAAGTGCAAGATTGAGCTACAAATGCCAATCCTTCCTAGATTTGTTTATTGTTCTGTGTAAGATAGTCAACAGGTTTTTATTAGATGCCTCAGCTTGTCCATTACCTTGAGGGTAATATACGGATGACCAATGCTATTTTATTTTGAATTTCTCATAGAGCTCATCTAGATCTTTATTCTTTAATTTTCCTCCATTGTCAGTCACGATGGATGAAGGTATATACCTGCAAATGATATAGTTAAGAATGAACAGAGCTACTTGTTTATCGATTTCTTTGATGAGTGGAACCACTTCTACCCACTTAGTGAAATACTCAATGGCAGTTATAATAAACTTATGTCTATTGGATGATGTAGGATATGTTTGACCAATGAGATCAAACATCCATTGCTGAAAAGGCCAATGTGTAATGAAGGGTATGAGATCCCTTGCTGGAGCATGTATGAGATTTCCATGTAGCTGACACTTCTTACAAGTTTTTAAAAACTTTATAGCATCCTTCTCCATGTTTGGCTAGTAGTAGCCAACCCGTAGTAGTTTTCAAGCTAGAGTAAGACCATTTGAATGAGATCCACAAATACCTTCATGGACTTCCGATAAGGCACGTTTAGACTCTTCAGTTTCTAGACACCTAAGCAATGTAACGTCCAAACCTCACCTAAACAAATCATTAGCAATGATGATGTACCGTGAATCTTTTTGGATTGGGTTCCTTTTCTCATTACAGGTAATATTTTCAGGGATAATCTGGTCATGCAGATAAGCGTAAATATGGTTGTAGCAAGATGAGTCATGTCCAATAATAGATCAGACCATCTGGGACTCAATATAATCATAGGTAGGGTAATGTAACTCTCCCACCAAGAATTCAAAGCAAAAATTAGACTCTTGTAACTCTGGTATGGATGCCAAGGTGGCCATAGCATCTGCTGCTCTGTTTGCGGATCTGGGAATCTGTTGAAATGATACAAAAGTAAAATATTTCTTGAGATCATCCATGATTCTCTTATAAGGCATCAGTTTCTCATCTCAAGTATAATATGTATCATTTATTTGATTGATAATTAGCTGAGAATCTCCATAGATGTGTAATTCAACAACCTTCTACTCAATAGCTAGCTTGATCTCATTTACCAAAGCTTCATACTCTGCAATGTTGTTTGTACAAGGGAAAAGAATCTTGTAATCCTTCAGGATTTAATAATGTTGAGGAGTAATAAAAATTATTCTAGCATCGGAACTATTTTGAGTGAAAGACCCATCAAAGAACATCTTCCATGATTATTGAGTAAGGTGCATTATTGATTCATTTGGAAATTCTATATGCAGCAGTTGAGTGTCTTCAAGTGGAGCATCAACAAGTTGATCTGCAATCACCTATCCATTGATGGATTTGCAATCTACATATTCAATATCAAACTTTTTAAGAACCATGACCCATTTAGAAAATCTTCCAATAAGTGTTGCTTTGTTGAGAAGATATTTGAGCGGATCAGTCTTAGCTACTAGCTTGATGGAATGTGCTAACATGTAGTGTCTCAATTTTTGTGATGCAAAGACCAATGCCAAGCATGCTTTTTCTATTATAGTGTAGTTCATTTTAGAAGACACCAATGTTTTGATGATGTAATATATAGCTCTCTCCTTTATTTTCATCCTGTTGTGCCAGAAGTGCCTCCAATGATGAATCAGTAGCTGATATGTATAAGATCAATGGTTTACCCTGAATTGGTGGCATCATTAATGCTGGATTGGATAGGTATTCTTTGATTTGTTGAAGGTGTTGTTCACATTCCTGATCCTAGTTGTACATTACTCCTTTCCTCAATACTTTTGTGAAAGGTTGGGCTTTGTCTGCTAGCTAAGAAATAAAGAGTCTGCTTGATTGGAGACGTCCCTGTAAACTTCTCATTTGACTGATGTTCTTTAGAGGTGGAATTTCTATTATAGCTTGGAACTTCTTAGGATCAACCTCAATTCCCTTCTTTGAAATGATGTATCCAAGTAGTTTACCAGATGTCACTCAGAATGCACACTTTTTTGGATTTAGCCGGAGTTTGAATTTTTCCATTCTATCTAGTATAGGGCCTATCTCTTGAATATGTGTGGATCTCATAATAGTCTTTACTAAAGTGTCATCAACATAATCTTCCATATTCTTATGCATCATATCATGAAAGATAGTAGTTACTGCTCTTTGGTAAGCTGCTCTTGCATTCTTTAGCCCAAATGGCATGACATTCCAGTAAAAGGTTCTCCATGCACAGGTGAAAGCTATCTTTTCTTGATCCCCAGGAGCTATTTTGATCTAATTATAGCCAGAGAATCCATCCATTAGTGAGTACATATCATACCTAGTAGTCATATCGACTATCATATCAATGTTTGGTAATGGAAAGTCATCATTTGGACAAGCTTTGTTGAGATCTTCAAAGTTTGTGCAAACCCTAATAGATTTGTCTACCTTTGACATAGGTACTATGTTTGAAATCCATTTCGCATAGTCTATAGCTCTGATAAATCCATCTCTTAATAGTTTTTCTAGCTTAGCCTCGACTAGCAGTGCCACGTGAGGATGCATCTTATGGAGTTTTTGCTTGACTGGTTAACTCTTGGTGTGATAGAAATATGGTGCATGATAAGATCAGGATCCAGGCCTGGCATATCAAAGTACGTCCATGCAAAATTGATCTTCTTTTCTGAAAAAGAGATGAGTGAAATCTTTCAATTCTTCTGTTGATAATGATTGAGCTACGAGAATGATGTGTGGTGTCTCTTGACTCCTAATGTTCACTGGTTGAGTTGGCTCAATCAATATTGAAGACCTTTCCTAAAAATGACTTGGTAATATATCAAGTATCTCACCTTTAGGCACCTCAGAGAGGTTTTCACCCTTAGATACGTGCTTTATTTTCTCTTTTTTAGATTCTGACACGCCACAATGTGGTTTTCCCCATCAGATCTTTTATTTTTATTTTTCTAATTTTTGCGACTAAGAAACTTGATATCTTTTTCAGTCATGTTCTCACTTTGTTCACTGGTGGAAGAGTACATGGGTTCAACTATGCTGAGGTAATAGGCTAGCATGTAGTGATTGGAAAAAGTAGGTACATTCATGGGTTGGTCTTGTAAGCTATAGTCAATTGATTCAGAATGTACCAAGGATAGAGTATGGACAAGTTCGAGGGAGTTCACGGTATTGTCATCACAACTGCGAATCAAAAAGTCGAGTTCTAGAAGACTACCTTGCGTAAATGTCTTGAGACTAGGAAGAGTCAGAACATGATTATTAAAGTGCACGTTAATATTTAGTTGGCCTAATCCAATAGACCTACTTGTAGCATCGTTCTCTATGCCAGACTGGACTTCATATCGTGGTTCGATAGTAACAAGATCAGTAGACAAATTCTCATCATTTACATCAAAGGATTCAAAGTTTGATGCTGAGTAAACATTGTCATAAATAGTACTATTGTCAAAGTCATCAAAGTCGTCGGATGAAGTTTTTGAGTCTTCTTCAAGTGATTGAGTGAATGTATGTATGGTATCAACCCAGCATCTTTAATGTTGCAAGTTCCTTCAAGATTTGGCTCATTTATCATTTGTATCTAACATACCTGTTGACATAACCTTGATGGTTCTGTGAGTACCTGTCATCTACTCCATTCAGCTTCCTGTAGACTAATGACTGGTTCTTCTTCTGTAGCTTCCAATTCTTTTTGTGTAGTCCCATACCTGATTTGTTCTGTCTTATTAGAGGGGTATATAATAGATAAAAAAAATTCTAGTATTCTTCCTTCTTTCAGCCCTTGTTCAAAGTCTTGTCTTTTTAGTCTGATTTCCTGTATCTCATTTTCTAGCTTTAAGTGCATCAGCTCTTGAGTGTCATCCATGATATCATTGGACTCTTCTATAGTTTCTATAATGGATGTATCAGAGAGGTGGTCTAGACCCCATTCATACTCGTTTGAGTTAGTTTCTGAATTGTCTACTTGTTGCCTACCAATGTATGTGACTGGAACTTTCAAGGGTGCAAACGATTCTCTGATTCTTTCTACTTCGTCTCTCATCTCTTCTGGAACTTCAACTCCTTGTATTTTTGTAGCTGACACCATCAAAACTTGAGTATTGACTATTTCTTCTCTCTTGATTGGTAGTTCCTCTTGTTCTTTTCCACACTCTTCTTGAGTTTGTTGAATGTCAACTTCCTGTGATGTTGAAGGCGATATCCTTTTCTTCCACTTAGACTTAGAAGCATGTTTTTGGTCTGATATCTTTTTTGGATTGTATTCCAGTCTAGCCTTATCATTTGTAGATTTTGTTTGTAGCTGAATCAGTTCAATAATACCCTCTTGATGTTTACCTAGGGGACCAATACCTGAATATCCCATGCATTGGATCATTTTGTAGTCGGGACCATATTGGGTTGGGGAAATCTCACAATGTCGTACTTCCTCATTTTGACTATCTTCCTTGAAAAGCCACTTAAGAACATCATCCTCTTCTATTTCATCTACTAGGGAAGTAGAAGACTTTACAAAAAGACCATCATATATGATATTTGGAGTTAAAGTCTATGTTCTCATAGCCTCTGATGGTTTGCCCAACTGTTTCGGTGAAGGGAGAGAGACTAATGAAATTACTAGTTCTATCTTGTATCCATCCATGCCAGTATTTGTAATCTTCAATTTCTTTTCTAAGTCCTTCATCAGAGCTTCTAGACTTTCATTTGTAGAGGCTTCTCTATTATGAGGCACAAAGGTATCAACACCTTTTGTCAATGCATTATAGGGGAGATTTGCATCAGCAGGGATACTGACTTCAACTCTGTTATAAGGAAATTTTAAGCATTGATGTTATGTAGATGGAACTACTCTCATTTCATGAATCCATGAACTTCCCAGTAAGATATTGTATGATAGAGGAAGATCAAGTACTTGGAAAATGACATCTCTTTCTATAGGTCCCACCCTAATTGGTAATAATACTAGACCTTTAGAGGTCCTTTCTTCTTCATCATAGGCTTTAATTGTTATTTTCTTGGCCGGATCAATGACATTTTCAGAAAATCCTAGTTGTGTAAGCAGACTATAAGTACAAATATTCAACCCCATGCCTCCATCTATCAAAACACATTTAACGTTGTGTTTATGGATCATAGCTTCAATATGCAATGGTTGGTTATGTGGATGATTTAGCGAGTTGTCATCTTTTTCAAAGAAGGGTAGATGGTGAGGTGAAGTCAGATGACCCACCATAGATTGAAACTCATCATCTAAATCTTTTGGAATATTAGTGGTGAGCAATGCTTTGTCATGGATCTCTTTATGAGTAGAAGAGATTTTAAGCAATTCAAAGATGGAGATTTGAGCATTCATTCTTTTTAGTTTTTCAACAATGCTATATCTAGAGGATGATGATGAACTTAGCTATTTAAATTTATCAAATGTTGTTTCTTTTTGTTTGTTTGATGAGGTTGGTAGGTTTGATGTTGTTTGAGTAGGAGTTGAAGAACCAACTCCTTGGAGAGTGACTTTCTTTCGAGAATGGGTCATAGCATTTGCATGTCGTGATTCATGTTGTTTGTCTTTGATTATAACCACATTGCAATATTCAGGTTGGGAAGACTCAATCATGTTGATGACGTTGTCATTATTGGTATAAGTGTAATTTACTTTGGCACCTCCTTTTGTCTTTGAGGAATCACCTTGTTCATAAATAGGTAAAGGATCTTTAAAATCTTTGTGATCAGCATTTGTCGGGTGATTCCCGACAGTAATTTTACCAACGTCTATGAGATCTTGAATCTCATGCTTGAGCTTCATGTAGTTGTTTGTGTTATCACATTTGTTTTGATGCTAGTCGCACTATTCATTTTCACTCCACCATTTTAGTTTGACTTCGAGATCATATGGCCCAGAATTATCTAGTAACGTTATCAGATCATTTGCCAATAAAGTTTTGAAAGTAGATTCGTATGATTCTTCCTGAGGAGTGAATTTGCATCTAGGTTTCAAAAGCCAAGGTTTCTCTTTGAACCATTCTTTTACTTTCTTTGGAGGATTTTTTGTTGTGGTTTCAGCTCTTTGAGTGCTTGGGTGCCACTAGCCAAGTTAAATATCATGGATTTTGTTTTTGCTTTAACAGTGTCTACCACTCCATCATTAACAACATTCTTGTTGTTGTCTTTGCCATATTTCCAATACTTATTCTTTTCTTTAGAGCTAGATCCGGGTTGTGTTTCTTTCCAAGGTGAGATATATCCTTTATTTATAAGCACATCTTCCATTCGGATAGCATTATCTACCATTTTGTTAAATGATGGGTCTACTTGCATTTGGATACTATATTTCAATTCATGGATCAGATTGTTGACGAATATATCCATTTTCTCAAAATCTGGAATAGGTCGTGAATATCTAGAGAACATCTTTCTCCAACGTTGGAGGAAAGTGAGAAAAGGCTCCCTTGTTTTCTATTTGGTATTGCAAAGCTCAATCATAGTAATGGGGTGTCGAATTTTATAGGAGTATTTTTGTAGAAATAGTTGGATTAATTCTTCAAAAGTTTTTATTCCCGTAGGTAGACTTGAGAACCATTCCAAACTTGGGAAAAGGTGCATGAGATACATTTGGTCGTGCATGAAGTCCATACATAAAGTACAAAATTCTCTGATATGGTCTTGGGGATCTGAGTTACCATCATATTTGTCAAATTTTGGGATGTCAACTCATGAAGGAAATGGAGGTATGTATAGGTTTTTGTCAAATGGAAATGGGCATACTGTCTCTAGAGAATATTATTTTGGGGATTTATCCTTGTTTTTCAGTTCTATGATCTTAGTCTGTATGGCTTGTAATTGTCTGTGTACCATTATTATAGGTGATTCTTCCTTTTTAGTGATGAGAGTCTGAACGTCATAACCAATAGGAAGTTTAGCACCTTGTTTTGCTAGTTCTAGAAAATAGTCTTCTTTTTCTCTAGCCATGATAACCTTCATCATTTTTTGGAAATCTTTATCCTTTTGACATCCATGAATATCAGTTTCTGGAGGTTCAAAGTCTTCAGATTCACTTGATGAGGAATCATTGTCGGTATCATGAATACTGAGGTTATCTTCGGTATTTTGTTATGTTCTAGGTATAGTGGGAGATAAAGGTTGATAAAAAAACTAGCACATCTGATGATGAAGGTTTATTAGTGAGCAGGTCCTTTACATAAAACACATTATCTTGATATGAAAAGGATTTCCCTTTGCCTTTGGCACCTTTCTTATGAGAACTTCTAGTTTGAATAGGCATTTTTATTGACTAATGTGACCTAAAGCTGTTTGTGATGCAGAAGTCAAGATCAAATTCAAAGCTAGTTGTTCAATTAACTTATTGATTGAGAGAAGAAAATTAGATTTAGTTTGGTTTTAGGAAAGATCTATCCTGTGTAAGACATTTATCTAAGTTGATTTGAGAGAAGTGACTAAGACTCAATCTAGTTTCAGGAATGATCTATCCTGTATAAGACGTTATCTAAGTGACTTAAGTTTGATAAGTAGTTGATTGAACTAGCTGAAAGATGATCGACAAAATCATGCAACACAAATGGAAGAGGTACACTATTTTTATCTGTTTATGCTCAAGATGATGATAACCAATTTTATGCTCACTATAGACTATTTAAGGCAAGTTTGACTGTTCTGGACTGATAAAATCAGAGATTCGTATGACAGGTTTTACAGAACTAGATGATAGTTTAATAGCTTCAAGATGATGACAATAGTGTTTTGTATGAGTTGTTGCCTAATACCATATGATAGATGGGTATGTCTGAAATGACAAACTGATCAATGCAATGGTTTATTGTATGACACAGGATGCAAGCTCAAATGACAGTTCCCTAAACATGACGATAGATAATCAAGTCTCGTACGACATAGAATGCAGGCTCAAACAACAGACTGTTAGGATTGATGGAATTTTGTATGACATAGATATGAAGGAGGATGATAAATCAGAAGACTCGTACGACTGTTTACTAGGCAGAAGCAAAATTTTGAGTTTTCAATGACTGAGTATGACCCATTTTGAGATGGATTGAGTTTTCACTGATTGATGATGACCAGTTTTGGTGGACTGAGTTTTGACTAGGATAGACTAGTTTTTGATGCGGACATAGTTTTGACTAGGATAGACTAGTTTTGACACGGACAAAGTTCTGACTAGGATAGACTAGTTTTGACACAGATAGAGTTCCGACTAGGATAGACTAGTTTTGACATGGACAAAGTTCTGATCACTGAGTTGTTTCTTGTTTTCTCTAGTTTTGGTATTCCATTTTTAGTTTTAGGGATGAAAACACAGAAAACACGTAATATGAATAGTAACTTCGATCACAGCATGCAAACCCTACAGAAATTGGTGAGAGAAGAAAACCTTTGCTTGTAGACTCAGGTACACATCCAATAGCTAATCAGAATATGGTCGCTGAGTCTCACGCAATGGATTCTCAACGTCGTATTAGCTGACTCCAAACACTAATGGGGGCATGAAATGACAAGTATCTCGGGAGAGTTACTATCTCTCTTGCACAAAGATTATCCCCCCCTTTTTGGAGGTGAACCAGGTAAATTCTAATTTTAATTGGAACTAGTAAGGGATCCGTTCGACGTGTCAAGGTATAAACTCAATTAAGAGGTCTCCCAGCCTTGAAAACCAAGGTTTAATATACCCAAAGGTACAGAGGAGAGCTATTCTTGAGCACTATCATTGACTTGATTTTCATCAAATCATGTTTGTTTTATAGTGGGTTGGAGTACTTGGTGTTTAGCTGTTCCCACTTGGGTCATTCCCCTCTCATCAATCGTAATGGCTATAGAGTTATTAGCTCCTCAGGAGGGCAAACCCGCTAAAGATATACAAGTCTCAAACTTAAAGAAAATGCCTCAAGGGCCTAGATTTTTGATTGTCTATACAGACAAGAGCATACTCTCCTACCTCTCAGAATTTTCTTAAAACATGAAATACGGATTTGTTCTTTAACCAGATAGCAAGTTAGGTGCCCAAAAAAAGAATTTAATGAATACACAATGTTTGATCGAATCTCCTCAGGCAACCTGCAAAGACAACGAGTCAATAGTCATATTGTCTTTGTGCGACAAGCATATTCTTCGACTGGCGTTTTGCAAAAAACTGATTAGGGTGTAAAAATCTCTCAGATAGGTAGATAACAAGCCAGGGTCAGCGTCAGTATAATCAAAATTGAATAGAGAACCTGAAGAATGAAATCTTCTTTTTAACCAAAAATACAGAGTATCGTATGATAATTCTCACCGACTCGTATGATAATTCATATGGGATCGTACGATACTTGCAGTTTGTCGTCCGACACTATGGGAAAACTCATACGACAATTTGCAGAAACTGTAAGGACGAAAAATCTGAAAAAAATAAAAATCTGAAAAAAAAAAAAAAAAAGTTAGTCTCCGAAGCCGAAAAATCTAGTCTTTTGTCCCATGGTGGGCACCAGAAATGTGTGTGTGAAAAAGTGAAATAAGTCTATAAGCTACAAGACACAACACTTCAATTAAGTCATTACATGTATGGTTAGACAGATATAAGCATGAATAATAAAACCATAACAAATCAACTAATTGCCTTCTAAAAGATGCGAGTATAAGATTGCTCTCAAATTTTTATAAGCAATACCAGTGACTAGACTACACCAAGATGAAACATTTAATCTATATGAGCATGATATTAAGCTAAATGGATGCAAGATTATGCTAGATGGATGAATAGTTCAAGCAATATGGAATATGCAAAAATAAATTAAACTAAGATGCAATAATCTCAAAAAACAAACACAATATATTCAATGACTCCAGAGCAAAAAGTGTATAATAACAATAAATCTCTAGGGTGTTTTGAATGAGAGTTGAAGGCTGAATTTATAGAGAATCACAAGAGAGATCAAGAAAAAGCACAATTTAGGATAAATGAAATAATTGAGAAATGAGATTCAGTTAACCTTGAGATAGATTCCAATTATAGTTTAATTTAAATGCATTTAGATTATAAGTTTGAGTTTGCATTAGAGATATAATTCAATTAATTCCATGCACTTGAGATGAAAATAGGTAATTCCATGCGATTTCTTTGATTTATTCAAGAAAAGAGTCTTTTCAATGCAACTGAACTTCTTTTTCTCAAAAGTTGAGTTCTAATTTTAGAGAATGATTAATAATTCAATTAATTGCTTTTCTGATGTCAAGTTCTCAATTTAGAAGAAAGAAATAATATCTCAAGTTTGATTTCTCTTTCAATTCAATTCTTTTATTTTATTTTCAATTTAAATCTTGCTTTGTGATTAATTCCTCTTTTGTGATAAATTAATTCCTTTTTTATGATTAAATGGCAAAATTTTGGCAAATTTACTAATTAATTAAATACGCTAAGATATTTAATAAATTAAATAGGATAATTGATCAAAATGATATTCTTGGAGTGATTCAATTAATTAAATAAATATTGAATTAATATTGAGTAATTGATTTGCCATGTAATATTTGATGATTGAAGAATTAATTAATTGTGTGCTCAAGATTGATTTAATTGCCTTTGGTTAGAGCCTTGGTGATGTTGTCGATATTAGAGGCCCATGGTTTAGATGACCTTTTTAGGGTATTACACAATCAAGTTCAGGATCGGTTTCTCTTTAATCAACTCTTTTCAGTTTCATTGCTTCAAATCAAGCTAAACACCTCGCTCTTCATCTAGTTCGTGATCAAATAAGTTCAAAATGGGTATCTCCTAGACATCAACACATTCTTTGAACCAACGTGCTGCTCGCACACTAATTCAAAGAGGGGCAAATGTAATACCCTAAAAATGTTCACCTAAACCATGAGCCCTTAATTTCGACAACATCACCAAGGTCCTAACCAAAGGCAATCAAAATCAATCTTGAGCACACAATTAATTAATTCTTCAATCATCAAATGTCACATGGCAAGTGAATTATTCTATAGTAATTAAATATTTATTTAATTAATTAAATCATTCCAAGAAAATCATTTTGATCAATTATCCTATTTAATTTATTAAATATCCTAGCATATTTAATTAATTAATAAATTTTCCATTTAATCATGCAAAAAAGGAATTAATTTATTACAAAAGAGGAATTAATCACAAAGAAAGAGTTAAATTGAAAATAAAATAAAAGAATTGAATTGAGAGAAATAAAACTTGAGATATTCTTCTAAATTGAGATTAACTTGAAATCAGAAAAACAATTAATTGAATTATTAATCATTCTCTAAAATTACAAGTCAAAGCTTTTGAGAAAAAGAAGTTCAGTTGCATTGAAAAGACTCTTTTCTTGAATAAATCAAAGAATCACATGGAATCACCTATTTTATATCAAGTGCATGGAATTAATTAATTGTATCACCAATGCAACTTGAACTTATAAGCTAAATGCATTTCAATTAAACTATAATTGGAATCTAACTCAAGGTTAACTAGATCTAATTTCTCAATTATTTCAATTATCCTAAATTGTGCTTTTTCTTGATCTCTTTTGTGATTCTCTATAAATTAAACCTTCAACTCTTATTCAAAACACCCTGGAGATTTGTTATTATACACTTTTTGCTCCAGAGTCATTGAATATATTGTGCTTTCTTTTTAAGATTATTGCATCTTAGTTTAGCTTTTTGCATATATAGTTTATTCATATTGCTTGAATCCATATTGGTTGAATCCATATTGCTTGAATCTTTCATCCATCTTGCATCCATTTAGATTAATCGAATGCTCATATAGATTAAATCCTTCATGTTGGTGTAGTCTAGTCACTGGCATTGCTTATACAAATCTAAGAGCAATCTTATACTCTCATCTTTTAGAAGGCAATTGGTCGATTTGTTATGGTTTTGTTATTCATGCTTATATCTGTCTAACCATACATGTAATGACTTAATTCAAGTGTTGTGTCTTGCAGCTTACAGACTTATTCCACTTTTTCACACACACAATTACAAAAGAGTAGTAAAATTAACAAAAATGACGATGATCTTGCCATTTCAACAAGCAATCCTATTATTTCTAAAGTAGTGAAAATTACACTGAACAGAGTGTTCCCTCTATTTCAACAAACAAAGTGATCTCGCTGTTTATAGGTTATCCCACTATTTCTAAAGTGGTAAATGTTATGTTATACAAAGTATTCTCATCATTTCAACAAATTGATAGAGGGATATAGACAAAGAAAACCTCTCATTTTTATAGGTGATCCTGTTATTTTTGGACTAAGTAAATTTGATGAAAATATGAAATGTTGGACAAAAAAAAGATATTTGTGGGTGATTGTTTTGAACTTGATTTTTGACAAAAGATATCAGTGACACCAATCACAACAAGCACACAAGTGTGATAAACACATTAACAATCATGTACATCCTGGGCTAGTCAAATGACAATAGTTATTGAATCCCCTTGCCTAGAACACCACATTCAGTTGGATAGATATAAGTTTGATAGCACTGGCTCAAATCCACGATACACACTTCTCGAGCATGCCAAGCTTCAAATTTCTAACGACCCAAAGATCTCAATAAATTTACTATCTCAAGTTGAAGGGTACATGAGGGGTTTCTTTGGTATGCATGTATCACAACACTAGAGTTAGTAAGTAGAAGGTTTTCTGCAACTAAAAACAAATTTGATTCATAGTGGAGGTACTTTAGGGGTAAATCTAGTGGTTATACATACGGTGGCTAGCTCATTTAAGAGATATCTCAGCTTGTAAAACATAGGTTTTTATGCATCTACCAAATAGGCACTAGGGGATTTTGACTTTCATCAAGATCATAAAGGTATTTAAATGGAAATACTAAGGAAAACTATCAGCATAACATAGCGGAGCCAGTTGATTATGTCTTTTCTAAAAATTATGAATATTTATATAGCGAACCAAAAGTCTACCACTTGGGTCATTTTTTCTCACCCAACCTTATTGGCTACTTGAGAAGCAAACCCTTCTACCTAAAAAGTAAAAAATGAGTGTTGTTAACAATTATCTCTTGCACCCAGAACCACGAGACCCAAGGGAGAGGATAGTGTGTGTTAATGGTAGGACCACTCTACATGCACGAGCGTGCCAAACATGAAAGACACGGATTTATTTTCCTCATGAAATTGAAGTGTTTTCTAACTAAAAAAAGACACATGATTTAATTTATATCAATTTTTTTTGGCAATTGCACCCCTCTTTGGTGGACTTGTAACAAACAAGTTAGTTTTTTAAGCGTTGGGGTCTTCTTCTATCAAACCTACACCAAATGTTAGCCCAAAAACCAAAAAACAATAGTAGATTAGTGCATTAGAAATAAACTAAGAAAACCTTGATTTGAGAAAATGACAGAAAGAAAACACAAAGCAATCTCGCCACTTCTACACAAAATTTTGTTATTTTTTTTAGCAATCCCACTACTTTACTAATAAATAAGCATTCAATGGAAAACATTAAAAACATAAAAATACAGAGATGCAAACCCACTGCTTCTAAGGTCAATCCCACTATTTTCACTATCAATCTCACTATTTTTGATAAACGAAAGTTGACTAAACCAAAAAATTTAAAACCATAGAAAATTATACCTGCCTAGGACGGTTCTCGTTATTTCACCAAGAAATCCCACAATTTTGGAAATCAATCCCATTGTTTACGTGAACTGGATTTTTTGAAAAATCAAACCTCCGTCGAGGCAGAAATCAACTTAAATTATCATGTTCTTTCCTATAAGTACTAATAATCTTTGAAAAAATGTGAGATTGGACTTGTGAAGTGAGGTCCCATCGGGTGTGCCAGAAATGTATGCAAAAAATTGTGAATGTAAACTAAGAGACTAAGAAGGTAAACTAAGCAATCAGCTGACACATATTTTAACGACACTCAAGGTTAGGATGCTAAGAAGGAAGAAAACTAGATTAACAGAATAAAACTAATTAAAGTGCATTTGAGATAACTAAATTCAATTAATTAAATCAAATTTAGGTGTCTACAGTAGTAAGTCTAGACTACAAACTTTGAGTGTTGAACTAGTTTCAACAAGAGTATTTAATACCAATGCTATTGACATATAAAATTATCAGATGCTATTGACATATAAAATTATCATCAATGAAGTGACTAGAATCCTCACTTCTGGAGGTGAGACTTCATGCATATAGAACGTGATATTCAATTTATTTGCACAAATATGATCCATCAATGAATTTGCATCCATTGTTTTAGTAGAAGAAGATAGAAAAATCTTTTGAAGACCTTCCTAAAACATACCCTGATACACCAAGGTAGCCTGAAGCAAGTCTCATAGTATGAGCTTGGTGAGATCAACACAAAGTTTCTCAACAAGATCATAGTGACAGAGTTGCCTGGCTATAGGTTTAGATGCTTAATGAATGTTAGGTTGAGAAGGTGGTAAATAAATAGTAGGTTGACCAACATTCTACCTATTTCTTCTTTTATTATATGTATGAGCAACAAAATTGTAGGAAGAACCTTCAAATTGAGTAAACCTTGTAAATAAATTAGGAGAATTACTTTCAAAAGAATTATTGTAGATAGACTTAACTTTCTTTGAGGAAGGACTATTTGTAGTCATGTAAATAGCCGATCTCTTAGGCTTTTTAGTGGCAAAGACCATGATAACATTTATAGACTTTTTATTATTCAAAGAAGAAGAGTCTATGCATGGTTTAGGCTTAACGACTTCACATTTGGAAGGAGATGCTCCTAGAAAATCATCTAGGGCATCATCCAACATATCAAAGTCATCCTTTGATAGCACCCTATCAAATGCATCAAACTTTGAGAGGAAGATATTCAACATACACTAGTAGAAATATGGCCAATAAATGATCAGGTGACTAAAAAGTTTAGTCATGATAAGTAAAAAGGATCAAATTTTAGTCCTTTTTGCAACACAACTATAATTGACTAAATAAATGACTAATTTGGTCATCGGGTAAGAAAATGTAACTATAAATGACTAAATAAAAGACTAATTTGGTCATTAGGTAAGAAACACAACTAAATGATTAGTCACATAAATAAAAATGACTAAATAAATGACTACTACTCCTCTATACTATTAGTCATGAGGTATCCCTTATTTGATAACACATTATACAAAAGTTGGACATTAAATCAACAAGTATGGGGCATTAAATCAACAATTTCTATCACAAAGAATTGGAATGCGCTCATATACTAGGTACTTTCCCCTATTTAGCTTTATTTTAATTGAAAATGAAACAACATATAACTAAAATATAAAACATATAGAAGACCATGGAGGAGCAGTCAAAGTGTGAGATTTCGCAAACAAAGTGCGAAGCCCAGAAGAAGTTTGGCGAAACTCTGCCACACCAGCGAGGAGAATGCAGAGAAGTCCCCCATGTCAGAGAATCGCTGCGCCAAGGTGTGACCAAATGGAAGGTCCTTGATGTTGATTGGATCGACATTACTGAACAAAATGAAAAGGATGCGAATACATCTCAAAACCAACATCCCCGATCCAATAATATAGAATTCTTGAGATATCCCCGTCAGAATATACCAGGTTGTGAAATTGACCTGTCAGACATTGTCGAAGATGATAGGAGTATTTTTAAGAACCACGCCATTATTTCCAGAGTTATCAAGCCCAAACTGCCAAGGAAAGTCATTAGGGCTTGGGTCGACACTAATTGGGGTAACCATGCCATTGTCAAATTCCTCCCGAAGGGATTTTTTGTGGCTATCTTCGCAGAACCAGAGGAAAGAAATCATATCCTACAATTGCAAAGTTGGTACCTAGAAGGACATCCATTGTATGTTCAACCATGGGCTCCAAATTTTGACCCCACTCCACTTGCGGTTTATGAGAAACCCGTGTGATTAGGCTATTCAATCTTCCCATAGAGTATTGGAGTGACCCAAGCCTGGAAATTATTGGCACTCTAGGCACTCTGTTGGAAATTGACAAAGGAATCATTAGAGCAGACTTATACACTTATACAAGAATCAAAATCGCGACGGTTAAAAAAATCCCGGATTATATCACCCTTGTCACCAAGGATGGAGTTTGGCTTCAATAGGTTGAAGTCGAACAAGAGTTAATTCCCTATCATAGATGTGGTTTTGGACTCACACCATGGATAGATGCGGTGTATATGTCAGGAAAGCTCATAATAAGCCCAACAAAATGGCAAATCGGGATCCGAAAGGTAAAGACATTATCAAATCAGGGGAAACACCACCAGTGGACTACCCCAAGTTGGATGATAAGCCACAACATGGGGACAATACGATTGAATTACCTAACCCAAATTTGAAATCGATCCCTAATGGAAAACCTAATGTGGAACAAAATGATACATAAATTCAACCGCATGAGATAGCCAATTCAGAGGATGGTAATTCTGTCTCTGGATCTGAATCATCTCTCCCATCCAACACAAATAAGGATTTAGATGACCTAGGCAATCTTGATCCTCGATGTATTAGTCAATTGGCAAATGCATTATTGGGCAGATCCAAAGGCATGAAGGGTAGAAAGAGCCATAAAACAATTAGAGAGTAGAGAGCTGGGGAGAAGGGACTAGTCAGTGTTCTAGACCATTTGAAAGTATCCAAGGGAGGTAAGGCCTCCCTTGGAGAGTAATGAAGATATATTCATGGAATGTTAGGGGCCTCTCTGCCCCTGACAAAAGACACTTGGTCAAAAGAGCTTTGACCAAGATGAATTCTGATGTGTTTGTGCTGCAAGAAATGAAGATAAAAGTTGAAAAGGTGGATGAGATTAAGAAGTATTACTGCAAATGGGGTGGTCATTTCCAGGAAGCCATAGGATCTACGAGTGGCCTTGGGATCCTTTGGAAGACAAACTATATTGAGGTTAGATGTATTGCATTCTGTGATTTTTGGATGGCCCGCTCCATCAAATATAAAAGGACCAATTTGTGTTTCCCACTCTTCAACATCTATGGTCCTATAAGGATTGAAGATAAGCTAAGGGTTTGGAATGAAATTACCATACAGGCTAATCTAGGCAAATTAGGGAAGGTTATTATGGTTGGAGACTTTAATGCCATATTAGATTTCAATAATAAAGCTGGAGGGCTAAGAAAGCCTACTAAAGTCATGGAGGGCTTAAGGGAGTTTGTGTAAAGTTGCAGGCTCGTTGATGTTATTCCCAAAAATGGGAAATTCACTTGGAACAACTGTAGACTGAACTTTTCCAATATTTTAGAATGACTTGATAGGTTTTTTGTGGGAGAGTGGTGGGAGTTGAGTAACCACACCCTTGAAACATCAATCGAACCTCATTGTGGCTCAGATCATTTCCCAATTACACTTGTAATTTCCCATGAACAAGTTGGCTGCAAAAGCTATTTCAAATTTTTGAATATGTGGTGGCAGGGCCCTTCCCTCCTTGATCTTCTCAGAAGTTGGTGGGCAGAGAGCAACATTTTTTCTGGTTCACCAAGCTTCAAATTCGTCAAATGCATAAATTTTTTAAAATTTAAACTGAAAGAGTGGAACAAACATACATTCAAAAATGTGTTTGCTGAGAAGGAAAGAATTGAATCTGCAATGGAGGAATTAAATAATTTGATTATAGCCAATGGTATGACCAATTCAGAGTATGAGGCTGAAAAACTTCTCAAAAAATAGTATGCTGAGATCTTAACTTGAGAGGAAGTATACTGGAAGGATAAATCACAAGAGAATTGGATAGCAGAGGGTGACTCAAATACAAAAATTTTTCATGCCTCGGTGCAATCTAGGAGTGCTAATAGGATCTGCTCGTTCCTAGATAGTAATGGCAATCGAGTATGTACTGATAAGGGAGTTGAACTAGTCGCAGAAGAACACTTTAGGAATTTGTTGGGTGGGTCATTGGGAACCCAAGTATCTGTCTTTCCACTAGTTTTAGAAGTTGTTGACACTCTAGTATCCATTGAGGATCGGCAAATGCTACTAGCTCCCTACTCATTGGAAGAGATAAGGTTGTTAGCCTTCGCTCTACACCTGCACAAGGCCCTTGGGCTGGATGGAATCAATGTTGCATTTATCCAGAAATGTTAGGATTTCCTGGGGCATGACATTTGGCAGATTTTTGAGGAATTCTGGAAGAAAAAGAAGTTCTTAAAAGAAATCAACCACACATTGATTTCTTTAGTTCCGAAGAAGCCAGATTGCATGACAAAGAAGGATTACAGACCTATATCATTGTGCAACACAATTTACAAATTTATTGCTAAAGCTATGGCAGAAAGACTAAAGAAACTTCTTCCTAAGCTCATATCAAAATACCAGAATGGCTTCACTCCTGGCAAAGAAATTGCGGACAACATCATCCTTGTATCAGAGGTAATTCACACAATGCATAAAGAAAAATCGAGTGGTATGGTTGTTAAATTAGATGTAGAAAAGGCATATGATCATGTTATATGGAATTTTCTTATTTGTGTGCTGGATCGTTTTGGCTTTCCCTCCTCCTAGATTGAATGTATCATGCAATGCATATCTATGGTTAAATTCTCAATCCTAGTAAATGGAAATGTTTGTGGATTCTTCCCTACTACGAATGGCTTATGGTAGGGCAACCCTTTATCTCCTTCCTTGTTTGTATTGATGGTTGAAGTACTTGGGAAGCTTATATAGAAAAGGCATGCGAGGGGTGCTTGGAAAGGAATTCGAGTGCATGATCAGCTAAGTGCTATCACTCATTCACAATTCATAGACAATACCATGGTTTTTGGAGAAGCAACCATGACTGAAGCAAAATCTATTTTGGATACCCTATAACTCTACTCAGAATGCTCAAGACAAATTATGAACAAAGAGAAATCACAACTCTTCATGTTCAATACCAACAGGTAGACCCAATCAAGGATATCTGGGCTCATGGGAATTAAATTAGCTGAGCTTCCATTAAAGTATCTTGGTGTAAGAACCAATAAGGGTAGCCGCCAGTCCTAGATTTGGGAAGATGTAATGCAATTTTGTGAAGCAAAATCATAGCTATGGAAAAATCGATGGCTGTCACATGCAGGTTGATTAACTATGGTTAAATCAGTTTTATCTGCTATTCCCATATACAACATGTCTTGTTTCAAACTACCTTTGGCTGGTGGGAAAAAAATGGATAATTTGTTGAGGAAATTTGTATGGGATGGGGCCAAAGATGCCAATAGAGTTCCACTTATTAACTGGGATTTGATGTGTCTTCAAAAGGAATCGGGAGGCACTAGGCTCCACAAGATGGAATTGCAAAACATTGTGCTTGGTGCTAAGCTAACCTGGAAAATGTATCATGAACCCCAAAAGTTATGGTGCTTAATATTTTGGAACAAATATTTGGATTCTGACGAGCCTAATAGAATTATGACTATTGCAAACTTGGTCAAGGGCTCAACCACCTGGAATTTTTAATGGGGCTACAGACACATAATAATAGAACATGTCTCATGGCAGATAGGAAATGGACAATCTGCAAAATTTTGGTATGATCCATAGGATGGGGAGGTGGCTATTTGTGACCTTATTAAGGATCCTGCCTGGATTGAAATGGTTGATTCCCAATTGGGGTCATTTGTTTGTAATTATTTCGAGGAAGATCTACCTAACGCCTCATGCAGAAGATGGAAGTGGGTGAATTTGGGGAACTTGGTGCTATGTAATCTTCTCCAAAACATCTTAAGTGCCAAGCATATTCCTATTTCCAATTTGAATGATTGCATCTTCTGGTGTGGTTCAAAATCTGGAGAATACAAAGTCAACTTGGGGTACCATGCTCAGAGGGAGAGAAGCTCAGCTAAGGCATGGCCTCATAAGCTATGTTCGAACAAAAAAATCCTCCGAAAGGCTAGAGCATTTCTCTGGATTACTCTTCATAAACGCATCTTAAAGGGGGATAGATTGAAATACATTGGAATTTTAGGCCCTGATTGGTGCATCATGTGTAAAGGTGATGAAGAAATTGCTAACCATTTGTTGTTTAACTATCTGATTGCAGAAGCCTGTTGGAACTGATATTTTGGGAAAATTAACCTTGCTACGGTTCATAATGAATCTCTATTGGAGTTTTTGTCAGCATGGCCTACTTATCACAACTCAAAATGGAGTGACTTGTGGCTTGTAGGTCCCTCATTGATCACATGGCACATCTGGAAGGAGAGGAATAGGAGGATCTTTAAAGATTCTCAAATTTCCATGGATAAGCTTATTGGGAATATTAAACTTGCCATCGAGGAAGTTATCAACGGAAAAAATAAAGCCCAATGTAGACATTACAATTTATGGGATCAAACAATGGAGAGATATTGGCAACTAAAGGATTACAAAAATGGTTCTATAGGTAAAAGCAAGAAGGTCGACAAAAAACATGTTAGATGGAAAGCTCCCACCCCTAACTGGCTCAAATTAAACTTTGATAGGGCATGTCGTGGCAACCCGGGTATTTCCGGATATGGATTAGTTGTACGCTATGATATTGGGGAGCTGATTGTCAGGACTTTTGGTACAATCAGGTAGGCGACTAACAATGAGGCTAAAATTCTAGCTCTCATTGTAGGTCTCAACATGTGTATCGCCAACAAGATTTCAAATATAACAATCAAAGGTGACTCACTACTTGTTATAAACATGATTATGAAATCAAAATTTGAAAATAGAAGACTTTGCCAATGGATTTTGTGCATCTCATAGCTCCTCAGTATGATCAAGACATATGAGGTCAAGCATGTCTATCGAGAAGGGAATCGGTTGGCTAACTCACTTGCTAACTTAGGAATTGATTCCCCTCTCGAGTTGATGGTCTTTGACAAATTATCTGCCCCTCAATTAGTCAGATCACTGATTGAATCAAAATTTAGACCTTAATACTGATAGTAATAGCAGAAGGAATTGTCCTTTGGAGGGTGTAGTGGCAACAATTGAAGAGTTCGAGTAGGCTAAGTTCCCCTCCTTGACATACTCTCCTAGCTTTTTCTATGCTGATGGAGATGGTTTGGCGGTCCATATAGGTCCGAGTACATGACAACGCCTCTCCACAGATTCCCAATGCTACTTTGGTATAGGAGAAAGTGGGTGGAACCATCCAGAACCTATGGTTTCCTTTTAATCTCATTGCTCAAGTGGATGTTAACCAGAATTGGTCGAGCTCTCTTTGGTAGTAGTATAGTATACTTTGGCTGTGTCTCCTATGTTAGCTGCAAAGTAAGCCTAGAGGCACAAATCCGCAATGTGTTTAGAACTGATGAGGAAGTATACGAGGATTTGATGGGCTTGGTGGCGATCATCCTCAATAATGAAAGGCACTAGAGAAACCGGACAATGTATGAGGCTGTCCTCCTTCCTCTAGTTGATATCCTTGAGTCCCGTGAGATGCTGATCGAGCTCCTGGATGGATTTGTTAAGCCTGAGGTTGGGGATGCTATAGCGGATGGCATACTTAGTCTCCCCGAGGATGAGCGGGTGAGTATTTTCAAAAGATAATTTAAGGTGGAAAACTATCTTCCCTTAGACTCTTAGGAGGAAGAGACTTCAGTTGGCTCGGATGGTGAATCTCAGAATGAGGCTACAAACCATTACTTCCAAAGGATACAAGTGTAGATAGGAATTTGGAATTCATCAAAGCAAATAGAAATTAGACTAGCTCAATCACAAAAACTAGATTGCAATGATAAGAAATCCTAAAAACATTCAACAGAGATATGAAAACAAGACATTCAAATCAAATGCAAACCATTACAAACACGAATATCTCCTTCATGATTCTCCATTGTCCTTCTTTCTCCTTCAAATTGCTTTGTTTGTGGATCTCACCTACAAATGCAAGGGCATAGTATGAAAGCAAGATTGTTAAGATGAAATGGCAGCGTAAGGACACCAGAAGCGTGATTGATTCTCTTAAAAATGTGATTAGATTCGGTAATGTGATTAATTCCCCCTTTTTTGATTGAAGAAACTCATCCAATTTATAGACAAATTGGAGAGATGACAAGATTAGCATGAAGAGATTTGAAAGGAAATTTCAAATCAAGAATGACAAATATGACAAAATTGACACTTTCTATGCAAGATTGATTGATCGACAAATTATGACAAAATTATGACATGCAAGATTAATTGATTGACAAATTATGACAAATTATGACAAGATTGCTATGTCATTCCCATGAAATTACGGGAAATATTAGAAAAATTGAAGAAAATAGGAGAAACAAAAAATTAGGAATTAGGAGAAATTAGTAAATTAGGTGAATTAATTAATAATTTTTCATTCATTAATTAATTCACAAAAAGAGGGAGAATTAATTAGCCAATTAAATAAATATTTAATTGTGACAAGAAGACTTAGGATAAATAAATAAATTATTTAACCTAGAGGAAAAATGATAAACAAGAATAAATGAACAAATCATAAAACCTTAGAAGATGAATTAGAAATGCAAGGACGACAATTAGGTCTTGACAAAAGATAATTGATGTAGGGTTGATTTGATCATGATTTTGACTGACAAAGGACCAATGCTGATAAATGATTTGATTGATAAATTGACCAAGATTGATAAAGAGATCAAATTGATAGGCGCCAATTGATGAGGAAAAATGACTGACACGATTGAAAAGGACAACAATTGATGATGAATCGATCGAAAAATGACAAGATTGACAAGAGGACAAGGATCACCAACGAATCAATTGCAAGATTATAAGATTGAAAAGAATGAGGATCAATGATGAATCGATCGCAAGATGAAAAGATTGACAAGAGGACAAAACCCTAATTCTATCATCAATTAGGATTGACGATGTCCAAAATATGACAAATGAGAACGCACATTGATGCGACAGGATAAGATCGACCAAAATCATGACTGAAGATTGTTATCAACAAGACCAAATTTGAAAGCGAGAAAAATGAGGAATGTAGAAGAATGACTCGATGCTAGCAAATGATAAAAACCAAGTGCGCAACATAGAAGAAATGTTAATGTGATGCAAGAACCCTAAAATAAGGCAATGCGCAAATGTTAAAGTATGACTCCGCAAGCGTTGACCATTTTTAGACATCTACATTTTGCCCCTCTTTGAGACAATGCGATTCTAAGCATTGTTTCAAAGAACACTAATGAAAATGCCCCAGACAATAATGGTGACATATGCATGCCCCCTCGAGGAATTGGCTGGAAACATCCAGAAAAGAGGCCAATTAGTCGATAAGAATAATAGAAAATGATAGGTTCGAATGGACTGCCAAGACTGACGAAAGAAATGTTAGTAAGCAGAAATTAGACAAAGGACAGTTAGAGATGAAGGAAAACTTGCTTTCACAAATACACATAAGTAGGTGAGAACCTTTATTTAATGTAGCAAAGCGGATGCATAGCATCATGGCATGGAAGGCCAGAGCTGAAACACAACCCCTTTTGCAAAAAACAGACACATCGCACACAAGGAATGAGTGAATCATCCTAGGGTGCATACATCAAGGGTCGAGGTATGTGTGGTGTTCACAAAGCGAACGTACTTATCACAGACACCCAATGATATAGTTGCCCCAGTTTGTGAGAAACATTCCACAAACAACAAACACAACAAAAAAGGAAAGGGACCATGAACCATCCCGGTCACTCTAAATCACTCAGTGACATCCTCGAGCAACATAGGAACATGATCGAAGCCAAAGATAAATCAGTAAAAGGATAAGACTCACAAATTCAACCAAGTCAAACAAACATTCTGATCATCATTGTCAAAAGTGGAACACAAGAATGATCATGCTGTCTAGTTCCAGGGAATGCAGTGCCCCATCTAAGATAGGACACAGTCTAGTTTCGAGTATACCACACCCTGTATAAGACTCATGATAATAATGACAAGGACAAATGATATTGATGTTGATTGATATGACAATTTTGATCAGTTTGAATGTCTGGTTTGATTGAAAAGTTCATCTGTTAATGCGTGATTTCATTAAAGTGTAGCGTTGTAACATGTTATCCGTTTGTTGTCTACACAAATGTTTGATCGATTTGTCATTGGATGTATGCTCAACGATTTGTCTATGCACAGAGGGTACCATTTATTGACAAAATGCAAAATGCCAAAGGAATTGTTTTTGGATTTTGATGTTTTGAAAATTTTTTGTTCGTTTTTCAGGACTTTATTTGACTTTTTAGGGATTTTTTTAGGACATTAATTGATTTTTTTGGATTTTTTTTTCAGGACATTTTATGAATGTTTTTGAATTATTTTGGGGCATTTTTTGATGTTTTTGGATTATTTCAAGAGATTTTTCAATTTTTATGATTATTTCAGGACATTTTTCAATTTTTATGATTTTGCGCCCAGTGTCTAGAAAGGCAAGGAATATGACAGGTGAATAAATAGGCTTTCTAAAATGATGGTGGATAGAGGGAAGACAAAGGCCTTTTATTATGGAGACAATATGGATGCAATTTTCAAGGGCTATGGCGTGATGGGACAACAGACTAGATATGACAATGTAAAGTAGTGACATGGCATGAGGGACATGGCATGAGGGACATGTCAAGAGGTTTTTGAAAAATATGTTTTGCATTTCACGTCCTTATGTCAGATCAAGATCAAGGGACATAAAGAGTGTATGGATAGTGATAAGATATGGATAGGATAAGAAAGACCAAGAATGGATAAGGGACATGGACTAAAGGTCGGGATTGGCTAAGGGATAGTGGCAGAAAGTTGCAATAAGCTAGGGAATATGGATGAAAGGTTATAATAGGCAAATGGATAAGGACAAAAAGCTATGATAGACTAAAAGCTGCAAACAAGATACATGATTCTCATGACGATCCTCAGCCTTGTCAAGATCAAATGTGGAAAGAGGAACTGGATATGAGGGACAATAGGATATGAAGGGTAATGACAGGGGTTCGATAGGATAATGAAGGACAATAGGATATGACGGAGGAAACCTGCCCCCAAGTGTGGTATGCAAGAAGTTCATAGATTACACATGACGCCTGTTTTCTAGGTTTTCATCACGGTACTTGCCCAAGGCACTTGTTTGCCAGGTTTTCACCAGTGGATGAATTATTTTTTGCTTTACTTTTTTTTTTATTTTTTTATTTTTTTTGACTTTTTCAATAGAAGATGGACACATGATAGGGGATGGAAGAAGGACTCAAACATATTTTTGTTTGGATAGTAGCCTTGAAAAAAATGGACCATGACCTTTAAAAGTATGCTCAAAGACGTTGGTAGGATGAGGACATGGAAAATGAGATGAAACTAAGGTAAGAATTTATGCAAAGGATGGGATCAAAGGGATCTAAGGATGGAAAATATGCATTGGATAGTGGATAGGGTATTGGAAGAATTGGGCTTGAGTGGATGGAAATGAAGGCAAGATCAACATTGGAACACACCTTGAGGGGTGATGGACTGATGAAGGAAAAATGGATCTCAGATTGTGAGATTTGGATGGAGGAATAGCTTAGGATTTTGGGACACAAGGGCCCAAAACGGATGAAGAAGGTGGTGGAGGAACAAATTTGAAAGGGTTGGATGGAGGAATAGCAACTTTGGATGCCAAGTTGGATGTTTCTTTAGGCTTTTGTGCTTCAAGGAGCCGCTTAGGGATCCACATGGTTTTTGATTTTTCATGCTTTTGTGGTTCCTTGGAGTGCATTGCTTGCATAAGGGATTTAGGAACCCATATATATTTTGACTTTCCTTTATTTTTCTTAGTGGGCCTTTGTGGCCTTTTAGATATTTCTTTTTCTTTATAGATCATATTTTTCTTTGTTTTGACACGTCGATTATATTGGACATGTTGATCCTTGAATACATGTGGATTGCTAGACTTATGACGTTTATACTTGGCATCCAAATTGCTTGGAGGGGGAAAGGAATGCATGGATGGATATGAATGAAATGGACTTCTTTTGGATTGATGAAATTTACTCAAGGATGTGTGCCTTTGCTAACCTTGCATAGAGGATGAAGGGATATAAGGACCTAAGATGGATGGAAGGTATGATGGGGAAGGTGTATGTTTTCATTTTGATGGAGGGATACCAATATCTTGAGAATGAGTTGTGTAGACATGACCCTTAAGATCTTCTTTGATATGGAGGGGTTCTTTCTCATGAAGGTCTACTCCTTTGCCTTTATGAATATCTTGACTTGTAGGATACTCTTTTCTTTGGGAAGAAGACGCGAGTCCATTATGAGGTGGATATGATATGAGAGAAATAATGAGATCTTGAAGTGGATCGGATTGCACCAAAGTGGAAGAACCCATTATGCATGTCGAGGGTTCAGGAACATCTTGCACTGACATGTTAGAATTATGAGGGGGATTAGGATCATGAGGGGGACTAGGATTTTGTAGTGGACATGGTTCAATGACAGGCTCTTCAAGAGATGGAATGGGAGAAATAATGGGATCATCAAAAGAAATGCGATCTTGGAGTGTATATGGAGGATTAAGACAAGGAGATGGAGGAACAAAAGGATCTTGTGGAGGATTTAAAGGAATAATTTGATCTTGACAAGGAGGAAGATCATTGGAATCATCTTTAAAGGTGCTTTTCTCTTGACTTTCAATGGGATCATCAAAAAGGATGGAAGGGATATCTTGATCTTTCTTAGGAAGTGGAATGTCAATGGGATTTGAAAGGACATTGTGTTCTTGGATAGAATTGACAGGAATAATGGAATCATTGCGAGTGTCTGGGGAAATGGTATTCTGGTCAACAATTGGATGGGATGATAAGGTTTCAAGACCTTGATCTTGATTTGTTTCAAGACACATTTCTTCGTGCTCTAAATTTTCCTCTTGACATGAGGTTGGACTTTGGATATGCATAGGGGATTTTGGCAAGGGATCAATTCTTTGGCACGAAGGGGATGGAATTTGAATGGGACTCTCTAAAAGAGACGCATTTGATGGCATTGAATCTTGCATTTCCAAATAGTACAAGGGATTTGTATAAATGAATTGATTAGCATATATGTTTGTGGCAAACAATCCTTGGGAGGATGCATTATTTGATACATCATTTGGAGGCGATGGTGTAAATTGCAGTTGAGGGTGTTGTTGATATTGCACGGACATCAATTGTGGTTATGAAGTATGATAATTTGTTTGTCTTGGCACATATTGAGGCACATGTTGTTGTTGATGTTGATGAATCAGAATTTTTTGACTTTGTGCCAATTGTTGTTGTCTTGATGTAAATCCCATCATTTGCCAAAAACTTTGTTTGGGAGGTTTTTGTTGTTTCTCCTTGAGATGGGGTATGGCACTCACATTTACTTGCTGTGTTGTTTGTACAATCCACTGTGGTGGTTGCAAGTTTGAATTAACTTGTAATGGTGTAGAAGACATCGCAACATGTTGTTGAATGCGATATTGTTGTTGTTGTGCATTGCTTGTTTGCACATTCGATTGTGCCTTTTGTGTATTACTCAATTGTTGCAACATTTGTTGTTGGTGCAAACCACTATTTGTAGCTCTTTGTGTTGCCATTATCGAAGGATCTATCACAATATTGTGCATAATAGGTACTTGAGTATTTGGCAAATATATTGAACTTAATGGGACATAGGAACTTTGTTGCATTGTGGAATTGTTTTGGACATTGGTAAGATCAGGCATTCCAGTCATAAAGTTTTCTTGCATCTTAGATTTTGATCCACTTGTAATTATTCGAGGAATAATTTCTTGTTGAGGGACAGCTGTCAATATTTGTGTGGCCCTCATTTGATCTTATGTTATAGGTGTTGTATTAAATAACAGATTGTTTATTGTTTCAAATGGTGACTTTTGTGGAATAGTCACTGTCAAAATTTTTGAAGCACGTTTACTCATCAAGGTGTGTTGAGTTTCTTGTTGCACATTTTCTTCATTTGGATGTGGAGAGAAACTTAACAACTCACCGCCTTGTTGTTTTTGCACATTAATTTGCTCACTTGAGGAGGTCACATTACTCATCATGTCAAGATATTTTTGTGGGAACATCTTAAAGACCTTGTTCAAGAATTTATCCATCTTTTTTGTCAACTTTGGATCTTTAAGGAACATATCAACATCATCAGAAGCATAAGAGTTTGATGAAGAATCTGTTAAAACATTTGGATTTATTTCTTGTTGAATGCCTTTATCTGAACCAAATCCTTGTGAAAGAGTTTGTTCCTCATGTAATGTTTGAATTTCATGTTGCAGGTTCGGTTGATTCCAATCAAAAGGTGCATTTCCTCTTGGTGTTGGTGGAACACTCCCATATCCCAGTTTCATGGGTACAAACACTGGCTCATATAATGGAGGTGGTCCAGGTTGAACCATTCCATATGGTGGTAATGATGTGTTTGATGAACCTTCAATTTGTAATGATTGACTGGGTTGAAACTGTGAGTTTGATACATTGTCGTCAATGGGTTGATATGTTGGTTCTCCCATCTTCTTAGATTTTGACCGTGTTTCAACAGGCATGTCACTATGCAAATGGAATTTTTAAAGGATGATGTATGATATGCAACTAAATGCAAATTAAATAGACAAAAATGCAATCTATGGCAAGAATACAACCTATGTTTTTGGTTGTTTTTCAAGATTTTGAAAAACCCTTTGGAATGCAAATCTAAAAATGAAACCCTTAGGAAATTGAAATGATGTCTAGACCTCAAAGGACAAAAGGACCAAGTGACAAAAGGACAAAATGACAGTGTCTCCCCTATGTGCTTGGATACTAAGCTAGGTTTGACCAAATGACATTGATGACAAAAAATGCAAAAGTTTGATAAGGTCTAGACTTCCTAACAATGACTTAGGGTTTATTCAAAGATTTGGATTACTCAAGTATGACAAAACCTAGTTTTTGAGACTACACGCAAGAAAGCAATGATTATGACAATGACTTAGGATATGATATGGAAATGACCTAAGGATATGATATGACAATGCAATGATAAGGAAATGCGAAGATCAATGACTTGGAATATGTGAAATGCAACTTATGCAACCTAAATGGAAACCTGTCTTGGATATGACAATGAAATGCAAACTTAGGGAAAATGATCTTGGACCTAAGTGCAAAATGAGGACGCTTGCAATGAAAAGGACTAAAATGAAAGGAGATGACAATATGCCTTAGGACCTAAGTGGTACTATGCAAAACCTAGCCTAAAGTGACATGAATTTTGAAACAAAGTCATTTAATGTGTTGACGACCATGTTCAAATGTTGGATGAATACTTGGACAAATTTGGACCTTTGTTTGGATTGTGTTTTGAGTTGAATGTTGTTAATTTTGAAAATCCAAGTTGATTATGAGCACTTTTTTAAAAGCTTGTTTTTAATTTAACCTTTGACAATCATGGAAAATAGAATGTTTGTTTGACTTTGACTCAAGACAATCAAGCATATTTACAACAAATCCTATGGATGGCAAGGGCAATATCTATTGAATCCTCTAACCATAAAATACAACACTTAGCCGGATAGCTAGACGGTTCGTAGCACTGGCTCCCCCTTACAGTGCACTCACTTCTCGAGCATACCAAGCTTCGAGTTCAAGGGGCATCACTTCCCAAGAACTTGCTATCTCTAACTAAGAAGTACATGAGAGGTGTCTTTGGCATGCACATATCACAATGTGTGAGCCAACAAATAGAAGGATTTTGGCCTCTACAAACAAAAGGTTCTAGTAAGGGCATCCGTTCGGGTGGGTATTGATCCGGCGAATAAATCATCACAATACCATTCCAACACCCATTTTCTACAACTTTCATTGCATCCACAGTTATTTAGAGTGGTTCGAAAGAGCTTGGTTTTAGCCCGTCACCACTTAGGATCATTCCCTCTCACCAATGCCTGTGCGAAGTGCTAGGCAAATCAGGAGGCAGGCCCAATTCTAAGGGTTAAAACATGAAATCAAACTCAAAGCAATCAAAGCATGCATGGTGTTCATTAGCCTTTAGGAAACTAAATGTGCAACTACTTTAAAAATCACATGGAAGATGTTTTAATAGAAGTCTTTGACCGTGTCCTGCATAAGATTTGTTAGTAGTTTCATTCTTAGTCTTCGTCACACGTAATGCCAAGGTGCTGCATAGAGAATCAGTACCAAAGAAAACCAGAATATGAAAACAAAGTAATTTGCAAGTAAAAACACTGGTTTCACCTCTGTTTCTGGCCTTACACAGGCGCAGAATGTCTCAACATAGGCGCATAATGCTTTGACATAGGCACAAAATGCCTTGACATAGGCGTAGATCCCTTTGACATAGGGGCAGGTCTCCTTAACATAGGCGCAGATCCCTCCTACACAGGCATAAAAGTGCCTAGAAAGCCCTGAATTGCCCTGTTTCTTGGGTTTTTTACTTGCAAATCAGCTCAAAAGCACTCAAAAACATAGTTAAGGGGTTAGTTCATGTCGGGTTCACCAGAAAATGTAGATAGGAATTTGGAATTCATCAAAGCAAATAGAAATTAGACTAGCTCAATCACAAAAACTAGATTGCAATGATAAGAAATCCTAAAAACATTCAACAGAGATATGAAAACAAGACATTCAAATCAAATGCAAACCATTACAAACGCGAATATCTCCTTCATGATTCTCCATTGTCCTTCTTTCTCCTTCAAGTTGCTTTGTTTGTAGATCTCACCTACAAATGCAAGGGCATAGTATGAAAGCAAGATTGTTAAGATGAAATGGCAGTGTAAGGATACCAGAAGCATGATTGATTCTCTAAAAAATGTGATTAGATTCGGTAA
>NC_081407.1:525795246-525902746 GCF_030272615.1 Cryptomeria japonica
AGTTATTTATATTCTTTTGATTGTTTAGTTAATGGGCTTTATTTAATTAATTGTGCCCATGGTTTTTATTTATATTGGATAATCATATTGTTTTAATTCCTATTTATACTCTTGGTTATTTAATTTTATTATTTGTCCTACTTACCTTGGTTTACTATCTGTTGGTAGCTTGGTAAGTTAGATAAATGCTATTTTATATTATCTATGCATTGATATTTGGGATGGTAGGTATAATATATGATTTCCTTGAATTTTCTGATTGGCCAAGGGTTTCCTATAGTTGAAGTTTAATTTTTATTTGTTTGGCTTTTTAAGTATGCTGTCGGGTTACCATTTGATAAAATTCTGGATTAGATTTTGAAGTTCTCTTGAAGCTTGGATTGAATATTTGATTTCTTGGTTGCTGATTGTTGTATTCTTCGCCGAATTTTTCTTTGTTTTGGAGTGTGATCTTCAGGTTGGAGATTTTGTTCTCTTCTCTGCAAATTTCATTTTTGAAATATTTTATACTCCATGCCTGATTAAAAGGTTATTTTGGGTTCTATAATGAATTTTAGAGATTAAATTATAATTGGAAAAGATTTGGGAAGAATAGGATTTTGAAAAGGGAATTTGCAGATCTTTCTTTTCAAGCTTGAGATATTGCTTGCCGGGAGTGCATTTTATGTCTTTTGACTATGAATGGTTATCAATCCTCTTTGTGATTGAGATGTGATGATAAGATTGTATTTGTTATGATATTTCCTTTGTGTGATGCATTATTTGTATCTCCTTGCTTTAGAGATATGATTTTAAGATTTTGAAATCCCTGTAGCTTGTCGAGAGACTTTTAATCCCACTGTAACTTGCACATGTTATATGTAGTTCATTAGGAAGGGTCTATGATTTTATTTAAGTTTCATTTAGCTTTTGTGATGTTTCTTAAGGTTGTTATTAAGCTATTAGGTCTTCCCTTTGATGTTTTGTGATCTAAGTGCCATTCTGAGCACTGTGGGAGAAGGTTCTTTATGCAGTTTTCTTTCCTTGAGTCTACAACCTTGTAATTTTGTATTCCCTCTCTAATTTTTGGAGTTTCTAGACCTACTGGGTTGGTTTTGAGGGCCGTTTTTGACCCCTATGTAGATCTGGACAAGTATCCTAACCATATGAGTTCTGTTTGCATGATTTTTGGCCTCCTTCCTCAAAATTCTATAGGACCTAATAGGGGTGCTACCATATGAACCAAGGGAATTATAATATGGCACAAGAATGCCATTATGCATCCCAAGGGCACTGGGGAATGTGCTAAGAGAGCTGAAGTCCTAAAACTGAGAAATTGAGTAATACACCCAAAACTCTGCCAAATGCACCCAAAACGCTACCATATGGTCCTAGAACATCATAGTACATACTAAAAATGCCACAGTAATTTCCAAAAGTGCTGCACTGCATTCTAGGGGTGCTGCGTTGCATTCCAAGAGCTCCAAAGGTCCTAGAAAATCAGGTTTGAGCTATGTGAGTGACTGTTTGGGTTGTGTGCATTCTCCAATGGCATGGGTGGTTTGTGTTGAGTTTATTTGAGTTGTATTTGATGTATTTTTAACTTTGATGATGTCTTTTGTTCTTTGTTAAGAGGGTTTGTGTCTTACCATTGAGGTGTTTCTTATGCATTGAGTTGCTCTGACAAAAGGGAGAATTCTTTGCTATTGAGGATTGTTCATATGACTGTAGTGGGATGTGTTATGCCTAGCTGTTGAGGATTTTTATTCATATTTTATTTATGTTCATGATTGTCTCTTTGATTATAATGGATTGGTGAAGGCTATTGTTGTGTATGAGGCCTTATTTATACTATTCGTGTAGTATGTTCGTTATGATGTTATGAGCACTTTTATATCTCTCGTGAGCCTTCATTATTGTGGTTATGATCTTATGTTTATGTATGTTCCACCCTAAGGTTTAGGTTCATGCTGGGGGGAGTGGGCTTCCAAGTGAGTGACTGGGATCACAAGGGGGTAGATAGCTAGGTTACCTGGGGTCTAGATCGTTGGATATCTCATTGGGAGTTTGACTTTGTAATAAAGTGATAAATTAATATAATAATTCTTTGGGATGGGTAGTATAGTTCCTCTTAATAAGATAAGAAATATATGGTGGCCCCTCTTGCTTTCCCAATGACAGAGATTTGGGATAGGATTGGGAAGGCCTTGGAAACCCAGGTAAGCTAATCTCCCTTACCTCATTAAGGTCAAGATGGCTCTTCATGTGCATCTAGGATGACCAAGACGCATGCCCAGGTTCCCATTTGTCACATATGATGACACTCTTTCCCTACATGTAATTCCTAGTGCTTTGAGCCTTGTTTTGGATGTGTTCGCTTTGGAGGTTTCTTGTTTGGAGGTATCTCATTTTGAGGTCTCATGTTTGGAACTTTTGAGAATGGATTCTATGTTTTGCATTCTTTCACTTTTTGTATTGGTATTTCCTTTGGTTGCTAGGTGTCTTCCTAAATCTAGAGTGTGAGTGGGATCTTGTGTCATCTCCGAGCATAGGGGGTGGTTCCTTATGGTTCCACATGGCCGGGTGGGTTGATGTCATCTTCATGCAGGGGCAGCTCTTCAACAAGACATTCATGGATTAGAGGATGAGGATTAAGATCATTTTGAATATCTTTGGTTTATGCATTTTCATGTTTTGAATATGGACCCCACCTTGTAAACCAATGTCCCAAATTAGGTATCCTGATAAGCTAATTTGGACAATTTGGTAAAAAGGGGTAGAATGATGTTTGTTTTGATGTTTTGAAGAATTTTAGGGTGTGTAGGTGGTGTTTGGTTGATCCAAGTTGTGTGGATCCCAAACTTGTTTTGGTTGACAACTTTTGACAAAAGTGCAACATTTGGAAAATGCAACTTTTGAAGCAAAAGTGCAACATTTTGAAATTCGATCGATGTAAGCCTCTCAATGGATACAACCTCTTCAAATTATATTGGAAAACATTTGGAGAAGGCCTAGATACCTCGTGGACATGATTCCAAATGGGAGAGTTGTTGTGATTGAAGTTTCGAAGCATAATAAGATAGAAAACTGAGTTTTTCCCTGAAAACCTGATCTTGCTGTTGTTTGTACGTCATTGTACAAATTGTTTCTGAAAGATTTGTTCATGGAGTAGGTAGAGGATTGAGTTAAATTTGTTTTAATGGTGGTTTGAGGTATTGATCCTCTGTGACCAGTGAGAACCCTTTGTTTTACTGTCTGTAACCTGGAAAACCAGGGTTTGACTAGGGTTTTGCCTAAGAATGGCTATATATTGCATCTCACTCATCTAGAAGGTCTTTCCTTTGGTGAAATGAAATATTGGTCAATGTATTTTAATATTTCCATGGGTATTTGCAGGGGAGGATTTTCTATGAAGAGAATGAAGCGAACCTAGGTAGGCATCTCCATGTGACTACCTTGGACAAAATTAGGTCAGTCACCCTAAAATATTATAGCGGTGGATTCCATGCGTGTAACCCTGGAATTAGAGGTTATTTTTGATCCCCCACATGCTCATGAAGTTAGTTTGGTGGTTGAGAGCTTATAAATTAGAGTTTCTTTGTAATTGAAGCCTATTAGCCCTAATTAGGCCTCTAGGCTTCTAAAGGGTTCAAACCCTTAGATTTGTAGATCTTGCCAATCCCTTTTGTAGATAAGTGTAACTTAATAAAGGGTATCTAGAATAGTAAACAATTTTCTAGCTTGAGTTTAAGATTTTTGAGTTAAGAGCAAAATACCCGTCAAAGAGGGCTACTAGCCAAGAGGGTAGGTTTTCAAAGGAAGTATAGGGCATCGATGCCAAAGCCTAAAACCAATGTTTGGAATGGTTCTTAGGTGTAATAAATTGATGAAATCCAAGTCCCCCAAGAGAAAGAGTAATGGGGAGGTGTGTTGGAGATGTTGAAGCCATTTAATCATGTTGAGTAGGTGCTAGTCTTGAAGAGTTGAGAGTAGTTCAAATGCTTAAGGTGTGGAGTCCTTTTTTGTAGGATCCTAGCTATCTTTTGAAGGGTCTAAAGAAATTTTTTTTGGGACCTATCCCTAGTTGTGAGAAGGGCTCTGCATCAAGTGGTATCAGAGCTTAGGAGTGTCCTTTGGACTGAAGACAAAGACAAGATGTTAGAGGAAGAGGGATCCCAAGATCTCCCATCAAGGATGACCAATGTTGAGTTGGATGTCTTGGTGAAGAAGTAGATGGCAGAGAGAAGAATAGTCAAGGCTAAGAATCAGGCCTTGAGAAATGAAATGGACGAGTTGAAGGGAAAAGTGGAGAGGGGAGAGAGAGATTTTGGAGGAGCTAAAGAAGGGGATGAAGAGGAGATCCCTAGGCAAGAAGAACTAGAGGTTCCTGCAGAACAGAGACCCCTGATGAGTGTCCTCAAGTCCATGGAAAGGAGAACAATGGATGTGTAGTTTGATCTGCCAGTATTTGTAGGTAAGGTGGAACCTGATATAGTGATAGATTGGATAGACTCCTTAGACAATTTATTTGAGAGTGAAGACATGCCAGAGCACCAAAGGGTGAAAATGGCCCAATCCAAAATGAAATGGGCTGCACTGACTTGATGGAATTTCATCCAAGATGAGAGGGTGAAAGAGGGGAAGAGAAGAGTTGCTACTTGGAAGAAGATGATGGCTTTGGTGAAGGAAGCCTATGTTCCAGTGGACTATAATGTCAAATTGCACAAGAGGAGGTAGAACTTGAAGAAGAAGGAGATGGATGTGAGTTCCTACATAGAGGAATTCATGAAGTTGTGTGTGAAGACCAAGGTAAAGGAGAGTGAGGATGAAATAGTGGCGAGATATCTCAATGGACTGAGGTTTTCCATCCAAGAAGATTTGAATCTCCACAACTTGAAGACAATCCAAAAATGTTTTCAGTTGGCACTTAAGGTGGAGGAGAAGCTAAAGAGAAGGAAGGAACAAAATAGCAGAGGCAAAGGGAGACAACAAAGAGGGGGAAGAATCCCTTTCAGAGGCAAAGGAAATGGTTTTGGATACCAAGGTGAGTCTAGTCGAGAAGGCACCAGAGGAGAGAGCAGTTACAACCAAGTAGGAGGCTACAATCAAAGAGGGAACTTTAGGGGCAGAAGACCATTCTCTAGAAGAAGATCCCAAGGCAGAGGACCTCCTAGATGTTAGAACTGTAACCAAGAGGGGCACATGGCCAATAGGTGTCTGGAGAAGGTGACAAGCTCCATGGGAGAAAGGAGGAGCAACTTGGTGTAGGAATCCAATTGCTAAAGTGTGGCAAGTGCAAACACCTATCAGAGTGTCAATGCTCCTGATAGCTATGGCTACCTTGAAAGAGGAGATGCTCTAATGATGAGGAGAATAGTGACCACCATGAAGGTACCTAATAAGGAGCCCCCACAAAAAAAGTCTCTTTCAAAACTACTTGCAGGGCAGGAGGAATGCTATGCAAGGTCCTGATAGACTTTAGGTCTACTGAGAATTTTGTGTCACTTGAAATGGTAGAGAATATTAAGTTGAGAAGGTTACCACATCCTTACCCCTACAAGGTCTCATGGCTCACCCAAGGTTAGCAAGTAGTGGTAGAAGAGCAGGCTTGGGTAGAGTTTCAGATTGGATCCTACAAGGATAGGTTGGTATTTTATGTATCCAAGATGGATGCATGTCATCTCCTGATTGGGAGACCATGGTAGTTTGATTTGAAGGCTCACCATGATGGGGTTAGAAACACCTATTCAATCACCAAAGATGGTAAGGTGATAGAAATTTTATCTCTAATGGAGAATGAGATGGAACCAAAGGGGAAAGATGCCAAAGTTTTGTTGGTAGAAGGAAAGTAGTTCATGAAGGAGATTGCATAAAAAGATGCAGTTTGTTATGCTCTCATTCCCTGTTCTAAGGAGACAAAGAAGGACCGGTTTACAGAGAGGAAAGAAGAAGGATAGAGGCACATAGACCCTGGAGTCAAACAATTACTTGACAATTACAAAGGCATCATCTCAGATGGAATGCTAGGGTCCCTGCCACTGGTAAGAGACATAACTCATTACATAGATATGATCCCTGGATCTACCCTACCAAATAAAGCAGCATACAAGTTTACTCTAGACTAGAATTCAGAGATGGCAAGACAAATTGAGGAGTTGCTAGAATTAGGGATAATTGGAAAAATTCTAAGCCCATGTGCAGTACCTGTTGTCCTTGCACCCAAGAAAGAAGGCACTTAGAGGCTTTGCACAAACTCAAGGTCCATCAACAAGATAACCATAAGGTATAGGTTCCAAATCCCTAGGATAGAGGATTTACTTGATTGCTTGGGGGATGCAAAATATTTCACCAAAATTGATCTAAAAAGTGGATACCATCAGATTAGAATAAGGCTAGGGGATGAATGGAAAAAAGATTTTAAGACCAATGCGAGGTTGTATGAGTGGAAAGTCATGCCATTTGGGTTGTCCAATGCCCCTAGTACCTTCATGAGGTTGATGAATGAGGTCTTGGTGGAGTTTATAGGCAAGTTTATAATAGTGTATCTAGATGATATCTTGATCTTTAGCCACACAAGGGAAGAGCACCTCAAACATGTAGATATGGTCCTCAAAAGGTTACATGAAGAGAAACTAAAGATAAACTTGGATAAGTACTTGGGCTTTGTAATCTCACAAGGTGAGTTGAAAATGGACCAGGAGAAGGTAAGTGCTATACTGTCTTGGCCAACACCTAAAACCATGAATGATGTCCGAAGTTTCCATGGCTTAGCAACATTTTATAGGAAGTTTATAAGGGGATTTAGTCATGCTTGTGCACCAATGCTTGACACCGTAAAAGGTGGACAAAAGTGCAGGTTCAGTTGGACCAAGGAGGCAGATGACTCATTTGAGACCTTGAAGAAGAAAGTTGCACAACAACCAGTCCTTGGCCTACCAGACTTTAACAAGATATTTCAGGTGGAATGTGATGCAAGCCACATGGCTATTGGGGTAGTACTCAGTCAGGAGGGAAGGCCAATTGTCTTTTTTAGTGAAAAACTAAATGATGCCAAGAGGAGATATTCATCCTATGATTTGGAGATGTATGCTTTAGTTTAGTCATTGAAGAAGTGGAGGCACTACTTACTGCCAAAGGAGTTCATAGTTTTAACTAACAATCAGGCTCTAAGTTTCATAAACAGTCAAGAGAATTTAAATCACAAGCACATGAAGTGGGTAGAGACCCTACAAGCCTTCACCTTCAACCTCAAGAACAAAAAGGGGGTCAAGAACAAAGTTGCAGATGCCTTAAGAAGGAGGGTCTTAACCATCAACCAAATTAAGATGGAAAGTGTTGGCATTGACTCCTTGAAGAGCATGTATGATGCTGATGAATATTTTGGAGAGATCTACAAGGTATGTGAGTCTTTTGGTGAGAGGTATCATGTTGAATTTTATGAGTTTTTGATCCAAGAGGGATTTCTATTCAAGGGTGGACATTTATGCATACCTAAGTGTTCAATGAGACTGAATATTTTTAGGGAGAAGCATTATGGAGCAATGGTAGGTCATTTTGGCCTTGACAAGACACTTGACCTTGTGAAAAGACACTACTACTGGCCTAAGTTGCAGGCAGATGTTAGGAGGTTTGTAGAAACATGTGTGATCTATAAAAAAGCCAAAGGGAAATCCACCAATATAGGTTTGTACCAACCATTTCCCATTCCTTCTAGGCCATGGGAAAGCATAAGAATGGATTTTGTGTTAGGTCTACCTAGGACAAGGAAGGGGTATGACAATGTTTTTGTAGTGGTGGACAAATTTAGCAAAATGGCTCATTTCTTGCCATGTAAAACCTCTTGTGATGCCTCATATGTTGCAAACTTGTTTTTCAAAGAGATAGTCAGGATACATGGGTTGCCATTAAACATAGTCTCAGACAGGGATGTGAAGTTCATAGGATATTTTTGGAGGACCCTTTCGAAGAAGATGGGCACCAACCTAGCTTTCTCATGAGCCTACCATCCCCAAACAGATGGACAAACTAAAGTCGTCAATAGGTCCTTGGGGAGCCTATTAAGATTCTTAACAAGACATCATGGAGAAAAATGGGACAACATACTATCATAGGAAGGGTTCTGATATGATGACACCATAAATAGAAGCACTGGGAAATCCCCTTTCCAAATTGTTAATGGAAACCACCCAAGGGGTGTGTTAGAGTTGAGGGATTTACCTAAAGAAAAGTCCATTAGTGCAGGTGGTGAAGCTTTTGCCTCAGCCATCAAGGAGGTACATGATCAAGTGAAGTCTCATCTCCAACAATCTACAGAGAAGTACAAGGCTCATGCTGACAAGAAAAAGAGGGATGTGCAGTTTGATGTTGAGGACTTAGTATGGGTGCATTTGAAGAAGGAGAGACTCCCAAAAGGCAAACACACAAAGCTCATGTAGAGGAAGATTGGAACATGTCAGACTGTGAAGAAGTATGGGCAGAATGCTTATGAAATCCAACTTCCTCCTGATCTTGGATTGTCACCCATTTTCAATGTATGTGATCTAACACTTTACAAAGGAAATGGTAATGAAGAGGAGGAACCAATGTAGGTTGCAACAAATGATGATATTCCAAAGCATGATCCACCAAAATTGAGAAAGGTTCTTGACACTAGGGTCACAAAGAGAATAAGGAACAAGGAGTACAAAGAGTATTTGGTAGCTTGGCAGGGCAAACCAGACTTTGAAGTAGTTTGGATGAAAGAAAACTAAATCTCCAACCATGGTGCAGACCTCCAAACCCTGATCTCAAGTGGGCTTGAGATCTCTTCTCCCGGGGAGTATGGTATAGGGGAACCTCTTCAACAAGCCATTCATGGATCAGAGGATGAGGATTAGGATCATTTTGAATGTCTTTGGTTTATGCATTTTCATGTTTTGAATAAGGACCCCACCTTGTAAACCAATGTCCCAAATTAGGCATCCTGATAAGCCAATTTGGACAATTTGGTAAATAGGGGTAGAAGGATGTTTGTTTTGATGTTTTGAAGGATTTTAGGGTGTGTAGGTGATTTTTGGTGGATCCAAGTTTTGTGGATCCCAAACTTGTTTTGGTTGACAACTTTTGACAAAAGTGCAACATTTGGAAAATGCAACTTTTGAAGCAAAAGTGCAACATTTTGAAATTTGGTTGATGTAAGCCTCTCAATGGCTCCAACCTCTTCAAATTAAATTGGAAACCATTTAGATAAGGTCTAGATACCTTGTGGACATGATTCCCAAGGGGAGAGTTGTTGCGATTGAAGTTTGGAAGCATAATAAGATAGAAAACTGAGTTTTTCCCTGAAAACCTGATCTTGTTGTTGTTTGTACACCATTGTATGGATTGTTTCTGACAAATTTGTTCATGGAGTAGGTAGAGGATTGAGTTAACTTTGTTTTGGAAATGGTTTTAGGTCTTGCTCCTCTGTGACTAGTGAGAACCCTTTGTTTTACTGACTGTAACCCATAAAACTAGGGTTTGACTAGGGTTTCACCTAAGAATGGCTATATCTTGCATCTCACTCATCTAGAAGGTCTTTCCTTTGGTGGAATGAAATATTGGCCAGTTTATTTTAATATTTCCATGGGTATTTGCAGGGGAGGCTTTGCTGTGAAGAGCATGAAGCGAACCTAGGTAGGCATCTCCATGTGACTACCTTGGACAAAATTAGGACAGTCACCCTAAAATCTCATATCGATGGATTCCAGGTGTGAAAAATTGGAATTAGAGGTTATTTGTAATCCCCAAAATGCTCATGAAGTTATTTTTGTGGTTGAGAGCCTAGAAATTGGAGTAGCTTTGTAATTGAAGCATATTAGCCCTAATTAGGCCTCTAGGCTTCTAAAGGGTTCAGACCCTTAGATTGCAGATCTTGCCAATCCCTTTTGGGGATTAGTGTAACTTAATAAAGGGTATATAGAATAGTAAACAGTTTTCTAGGTTGAGTTTAATATTTTTGAGTTTAGGGAAAAATACCTGTCAAAGAGGGCTACTAGCCAAGGGGGTGGATTTCCAAAGGAAGTATAGGGCATTGATGCCAAAGACTAAAAAAAATGTTTGGAATGGTTCCTAGGTGTCATGAATTGACCAAATCCAAGGCCCCCAAGAGAAAGAGTCATGGCGAGGTGTATTGGAGATGTTAAAGCTATCTACTCATGTTGAGTAGGTGCTAGTCTTGAAGAGTTGAGAGTAGTTCAAACCCTTAAGGTGTGGAGTCCTTTTTTGTAGGATCCTTTCTATATTTTGAAGGGTTTAAAGAAAACCTTTTGGGACCTATCCCTAGGTGTGAGAAGGGGTTTGCAACACTTCTTCTATTGGGATGTTGTTCATTGAATTTTCTTGTGTGGATGTGGATATCTTGTCTTCTCAGCTATGTATTGATACTGATAGCAAATTGATGCAAAAGATTCTTATGAAATATATTTATTGACTCATGATGCAAATTTAATGTGATTGATATCCATGCTCCTAATTGTGTAAGGATATTGTATTCATGTAAATGGTGTATAACATTTTAGGAGAATAAATGAAGTAACTTGTGATATTGGTTTATTAATGGAAATGGATTTATGAACATTCATAAAGTCTCATGTAATAGTGGAAATGTGATAGATTCTATTGGGAATAGCTTATGATGATATAAATGTATAAGTGATTGGGATTAGGAACATTTGGTATTGGTGTTTTAAAATGAACCTAAAAGGGGTTGGTTAATGTAAGTTCAGTAGATGGATATAATCATGTTATAGAATAGTGAATGACCATGTATGCATGGAAGAATAAATCATGTTAGAGATAGTATGCAAGTGTGAAATCATTCTTATGATGTTATGTTGTTGCTTATGGTATTTTAGGTAATGGCGTTGAGATACCCTAGGGAATGCTTAGATGTATTGTGATTATTTCTATTTTCTTTATGTATTTTTGTGATTATGTTAAGATGGTTAAATGTTATTTGATTAATGGATGTTTATTGCATATGAGTACTTAATTGTATGGTTTCACTAGTAGACGTTTGAATTTTTTTTTCTCTATTCGCATGTTAGTTAGTGTATTTCTGTAGGGTATTTTGGCAGACATTACAAACTTAGTCCTGGAAAACATTTTAAACTCACTTTTGAACCCGAGCATTAATATGAACTAAGCATTCAACTTTAATATAAGTCTTCAAGTATATTTTGGTAGTAAATTATTGTCACTTGTTAAAAAATTAAACTTCTTTGACTATTTCAACAAACTCATCATATGTATTTTTGTCGCTAGTTTCTGTTCTTCTTGTTTCCCGAGCTACAAGAATAGAAACTTCAACATGTCTGCACAAAACAACTTCAAAAGAACATTCTATAAAGTATGTTGTGCACTATGATGATAATCCACTTACAATCCTCAACTTATTAGTCTTAAAACATTCCAGATTTAGGTTTATGTCACTATGAAGGCAGAGTATAAAAACCTTAGTATAGATTCTAGACAACATTCGCAAACTAATCTTCATGCTCGTGTGCTTTACAAATGTGTAAGAATTGACATTTTCAAAAGATAAAAACTTTGACAATCATCAACCTTTTGCAAATTACATATAGCCTCAACAAATTTGTTGTTCACATTACATGAACTCGACATGGTTCAAATGTGTAATGTCTTTTGTACTTGACAACTATACATAGATCCAATACTCAAACATGTTGCTACATTAAAGTGAATTTAGATAAAACTCACCTTCCTTCATGAACACATCCTTCATGAACACATACATTACTAAACTTGCAACAACTCACAACTTTACAGGCCAAAAGACTTTGGCATTATGAGATTATGAGACTTTGGCATTACAACTCCCATGTATACACAACTAAAGGATTTTTCTTGAAGCATCTTGTCCACACCATCTCACAAACTAACATTGTCATGAATATACTCATTATCTTTATTAGCATCTAACTCCCCCTTTGACAATGCTCTTTACCTAGTTAACATCAATGTCAACAACAACTCTTCTTCACTTGCCAATCATACCAACAATATTACTAAATTTTCATATTTTTTGTGAATTTATTCACTCTCCATTCTAAATTTTTTTAATTATAATGGGTTCATAAAACTCTACCCTTCTATCTATTAAATCTATGAAATTTCTTAATTCTCAAAACCCTATATTTACATGTGTTTGTCAAAATTTACCTTCTATTTGGTCAATCATTTTGTTGTAGTCTATAATAATATTTTATTTTTTTAGTTACTCTAAAAACGCCAACCTAGAAAATTATTGTAAATCATAAGTTGCATGTTCTTTCAAATTTTTGGTGTTTGATAAAGGAAGCCTCACAATCTTGAGGAGGGATTTTTACTTGAATAATTGTTAGTATTTGATAGAGAAATTCTCTTCACCAATATTTTTTCTAGAGACTTTTATGTATCATCATATTAATAGTCCTTTAATTATATTAAAAAATATTAAATTCTTTCTACACATGTATGATGATCCAACATAGTGGTCATCCAATTTTACAACATAATAATGTCTAGCTAGATGTGGAACAAGAAGGCAATAACATATTTGAGGAAACATTCTTGGAGATACCAACAGTCCAATGGATAGTACTATTAAGTTGATGATGTAATCAGTGAAGAAGATAATATTGGACATGATATTTAGAGGGAAGCCTATAAGACTTTAATTAGAGGATGATATCCCATCATGATTAAAAGAATCTTAGTTGTCTCATCACCAATTTATTATAACCTACCCATTTATACTTAACTTATTCCTCATGATTAGGAATAAAAACTTTTTTTAGAACTTGCTAATAAGAGGTAATACAAAGAAACACCCTTCAAATATATTATTCTCTTTTTAAGAAGATTCTAGTTCTATTGCATCCCTACTAAGTGACCATAAAAATTCATACTCATTCTCCCCTATTCACCTACCAATCCCCCACCAAATCAATTAGCGATAACCAACTTTAATCCAAATTATTATCTTTCTTGGAACTTATTTTCTCATTTTCATAAATTTTTAAACATATACAATATAAATGCGCAACTGCTTTTACCATGGGGTGCCAATATTGTCTCTCACCCTTCATAATAAAATCAATGAATTATCCTTTAATTTAAAGGAGATGGGAGAGAGTGTGTTGGACATTGCTACTACTAGGATACATTGTTGTCATTGATGGAAACATATGAATGTGAAAAACAATCAATGAAAACTGCTGCTAGGATGTGTTGTTGTATTGATGTCAGCATATTCCTGTGATTTACTGCTCCGGTGATTGCAGATTGATCATGGTTTAGTGATTGGAATATTTATAGTATCATTATATCTTTTTGTATTGGTTTTGGTGATCCAAAAAGCTTAATTGATCATATCATATGATTCGATTTACAGTTTGTTTTTCTGATAAGTGCTTTGCAGAGTTCAGTATTTCCTCTAGTTATTCCGATGTGATTAGATCTTGAGCTGAGATTTTGGGAGATTGTTTGTGATGGTCTTGTGTATCTTCATTTTAGATGGGTAGTGATTTGGTGCTTCGCAAGTTATCTTTCTTTGTGGTAGTTGCTATTGTTTGAGTGTTCTTAAGTTTCAGGTGTTGATCGATGAAGATTTGATAAGTGGTGTTTGTACAAATATTACTGATGACTCTAACGTTCTTGCTGGTGTTTCCTAATTGTGTCCTATTTTTTTTGATGATCCAAATTGATCATTGTGTGAGTTATTGGTGATTTTTCTGAACTGGTGTTGTTCTTCATGTTATGTGGTTTTCCTGGTGGTGTAGCATGTTGCGGTTGATCTTTGTGTGATTTCCAGTGGTGTTGCATATTTGGAGATTTGATTTAGGTCCATGTTATGTCATGTATATATTTATATTGGTTTGATGGTCGATCTTTGTATTGTGTGATATAATTTTATAATTATAAGTTGAGGGTTTAGTCGACCTTGTTGCCAAGGCTGATGAATTGTGTAAATAGGTGATATAGTCATGTAACTTATGTATCAAGGTTGTGTCTGCATTATCAGAGAGTGGTGTATGTGTGAACAAAAGGATTTATCTTTTGGTGTGGTGTATTGAGAAAATATAGGTGTTGCAGAGCAGCCAATTGTGCTTAGATAGAACTGTCATTAGGTATTTACAATTGTTGTTATTGCAGTTCATTCCTTCCAAATTTTAGTCCGAATCTTGTAGTAAGTTAGTGAGACTACCTTGAGGGTTGTAGCCTTCCGATTTATTGTATCTTGAGCTGTAAGCTCTAGGCAATGTTCCTAAATGCTGGTGCATTCCCCATTGTAACTATTTTCACATACTATTGCAAAGTATCATCTTATTGTGGGTAGGTTCCCACTAAGGTTTTCCCCTTAACTGGGTTTTCTACATCAAAATCTTGGTGTTGTGTGTTGTGCTATCAATTTTCTTATCTTTGTTGTTACTACAGTTTATCAGATTTGTATTTATGGTTGATTTTGAGATCTGGTAGAAAACTAATTCACCCCCCCTCTTAGTTTTATCTAGTTATTATTGTCAACAATTGGTATCAAAGCCAGATCCTTCGAAAGAAGCTTAACCTCTTAAGGAGATATGGGATGGCAACTGGAGGTATTATCTTTAAGAAGGGGAGTATGAGATTTGATGGAAGTAACTATACTATATGGAAGAACCAGATGGAGGTGCACTTGAGATTTCTTGGAGAAGATTACTGGAAGATTACAAAGAATGCCTATTCTGTTCCTCCAAATGGACCAGTTACTACAGATGAGATTAAGGAAGCTAAAAATAACATTAGAGCTAAGGAAGTATTGTGGAGCACCCTGACCGATTCAGACATGACTAATGTAATGGGACTTCAAACTCCACATGAGATATGGGAGAAGATTGAAACCTTATATGACGGAGATAAACAAGTAAAAGTTGCTAAGCTACATAGTTTGAAAGGGAAGTATGAGATGCTGAAGATGGGAGATGATGAGAGCATAAATTCCTTTATGGCTAAAGTGAATGACCTTGTCCTAGGTATTAGATGTGCCGATGGAACCCTTGAAGAAGATGAAATTGTTGCTAAGGTGTTGGGATCAATTCCTCCTTCTTACAAACATAAGGTAGATGCTATTGATGAGATCCAAAGTGTGACTACTGTAACAAGAGACATGTTGGTTGGAAAGATTGCTACATTTGAACTAAGCAAATTTGGTGAATTACATGGAAATTCTGAGACAACATTTAGAGCATTTCTATTTGGAAAGAAGAAGTATGATCCTAAAGAGTGTATAATATCTAGATATGAAAGAGAGAGAAGAGAGATGGTAGAGAAAGAAAGAGAATTGGAGGAGCTTGAAGCATTGATTGCTCAGAGATTGCATAAAGGAGTCGGTAAGTATGATGGGAATTTTCCCTTGAAATGTTTCTCTTGCAATAAGATAGGACATTTTTCTTCTAGATGCCCGAAGAGAATGTCTATGTATGATAGGCATGACAAATTTGATAAGCATGATAGGAATGATAGATATGAGAAGCATGAGAATTATGATAAGCCTTACAAGCCTAACCAGAAGTATATGCATCATAAGAACTATTATTATGCTATTGGTGAAGGTGTTACAAATGAAGAATCAGAGGGAGATGAAGTGGTGGTTATTGCTATCAAATAAGATGGATCGGTACCTGTTGATTCCAAATGTTGTACTTTTGAGGAGAAAGCTTTAGCTACTAAAGTTAAAGAAAAATATGAATGGGTGATTTACAACATTTATTCACATCATATGACCAGTGGTAAAATAATATTTGTGAATATGGGAAAGGTATGATGGTGGAATAGTAAGATTTGGAGATGAAAAAGCCTATTGGATCTTTGGTAGAGGTTCTATTTCCTTAGATGGCAAGCATAAAACTGACGATGTCTTGTATGTTGAAGGTTTGAAGCATAATCTTTTAAGTGTTGGACAGATGGTTGACAATGTTGGCTTGCTGATTATTTTAATGGATGACATCATGTGTTGTCATTGATGGCACATGAATACACACACATATATGTTCACATTGTCTTAGCCATCTTAGTTAAGACAAACCGGTATTACTCCGAACTCTTTGTATTGCAAAACTAGTATTATATATATAGTAAAGTTCAAATAGTTTTGAGGGTGTCTAACCAGTATATGTAGAAAACCAATATATGAAGGAATGACATGATACCAGCTTGGAGATTCAACAAAGATCTATAAGGAATCAAATTGAGGACAATCGATCATGATTGTGTGATGACTTATCACTGATTGTGTGATGAGTTATCACTGGTCGTGAAGAGTTATCCCTAATCGATAGATTTGGTGGCAATATGTGATGTGTCATGTTAGATTGTCCAGATACACTACACCTAGGAAATTGTGACATGATTCCTCAGCTGACATTAAATCTAAATGTCTGTATAATGACATTATGATGAAATATTTTTATGATGTGAGATAGAAGTGTTAAGTTGTTGCGATTTACTAAAGGCGTAGCAGAGTATGTCGTTGATGCAGTTTTGTGGGAGTAGAAGAGGATCTATTCAAGCAAGTTGTGCTACTTCTAGATCACACCATTCGTTGTTTTCTAATCACTACAACAGTCAAATCCCCTAATAGGGTAAGCTCTAACAAGATTCAATGTACAAATCCTCTAACAAGGTGATCCATTAGTTTAGGTTTGAAATCCTCTACCGAGGTTACTCCTAACAGAGTACTACCTTTAATAGGGTATAGCTCCTAACAAAGATTTGTGATCTTTAATAGGATTCGCTCCTAGTAGAGCAGTTTTGTAGACCTTAACTGGTCAGTTACCTATTATTGTAGATAGTTAACTTGTGAGTCTCATCTCACCGTGTTATTAAGTAAACTGGTTAAGTATCTTTACCAGTCTGTGTTTAAAGTAGTATTATTTTTGCTATCACTGATTCACCCCCCCTCTTAGTGCTTTATAATTCTATCAATTGGTATCAGAGCCAAACTTCCTTAAGGCTTAATCTGTTGAAAGGAAACCCTAAAGCAACCATGGGGGATATGAGTTATTTAGAGATGGCTAGAGTGCTTGATGCTACCAAGGAAGAGCTTGAAACCCTAAGTGTAATATTTAATGCTTCACAAGTCAAAAGGAGAGAGATGATTGAGTGACTACTAGAGATATCCAATAATAGTTCTTCGGATGAAGCTAACATTGATGCATTGGCTGAAGAAGTTGAAAAACTGAATGGTGAAAAGAAAAATTTGAGAAGAGAGTTAGAAGCCCTAACCATCCACATGAGCCAAGAACTTGAAGCAAGAAGGGCAGCTGAAGACCTAATCAAAGAAATAGATCATGAGATTGCTAAGATCAAACAAGAGAATGCAACCTCGCATGAGCATTGGCTTGAAGAGAAGGAAGAGAAGGAGGCTTTGGAGCTAGATCTTGAAATGGCAACATCTCTAAGAGAGACTCTGACAAAACACAATGAAGATCTTACCAGAGAGATCTTTGAGGCTAATAGAAAGTTGGAAAAGTTCAATAAGAGTTCTTCTATGCTGGATGAGGAGATCCAATATCAGAGGATGAAAGTTGACACATCTGGACTAGGTTTCAATACATATGAGAAAGGAGAATCTTCCAATACAAAGAGAAACATAGACAAAGGTAAAACTACTCCTAAGGCTAACAAACCTACCGATAAGAAAGTTTTTAAACCCATTTGCTTTATCTGTCACAAACCTGGACATACTACAAATGTGTGTAGAAGTAGATCTAATGAGAATACATGCTATAATGCAAATGCTAGGTATGTAAGATTTGAAGGTCATTGTTTTACACAAAACATGTATGGACATAGATCAGTTGAATGTAGATATGGAGCAAACAATCTGACAGCTCACATGAATCCAAGACCTAATGGTGACTGGAGAAGAACCTATGACAACCAGGGAAACATGAACTAGTAGAAACCCTATATCAACCGGTTTAGCCCATTTGAAATGGAAAAGGTAACTAACATGATTTGCACCATTTGTAATAATTATGGTCATGTGGCTATGAACTGCAGAAGGAGATCTGGAAGAGGTAATGTAGGACCTTGGAGATCATCTAGGATGGCTTGTTATCATTGTCACAAACTGGGACACACGAATTTTTTTTGTAGAACAAGGAAGAACAAACGAGTCAACCACTCTGAAGATCAGAAAGGTAAGCAGAAGGTCAATGTTGAGGAAACCAGAGAGGAGATGAACAAAATATGGAAAAAGAAGAGTGAGGAGAAGCCTGTAGAAGAATATAACCCTTCAACCAGTGTGGAGAATCCTACATAGAAGAACTAAGCCTTATAAATAGACCTAAGGGGAGCATAGCGGTAAATCTACTTCCGGACCCCTTGAATAATGTGTGGTAAGAGAGTTTTGCATTTTGAGTTATTTTTTGAGAATTATTGATATCATTATCTATCAGTTTTTCAAAAGATTGTCAATCGATAATATACCTGTCAGTATTGGGAAATTTTGTTAAGCGACATATTAGGGTTTGTTACCCTATCGGTTGAGAAATTAATGGAATGGGTAAGTTTATAAAAGTAAGTTTTACTATGTTATTTTTACCCTAATTACATTTGAAAGAGAGTTCTTGAGCACCTGTAGAGCGAAAAAGAGAAATAGTAGCTAATTGTAGAAGGATTTGTGTTGCGGATTGAAAGATTGAATCAGATTCAAAGATTAGTGAAGGTGAAATGGGTGTACATTCAAGAGATCAACCGAAAACCTTGCCAACACAGAGGAATTAAGGTATTCTTTTGTTAATCTCTCTCAAATAGAGTTTATCTAGAATGACATCGTCGTCTAAGCAAGTAGAGAAACTTATGATCACTGCTGAACCTATGGAGTCCATGGAATCAGACAAAATAGTATCATACAATGCATTGTCTCATGTACCTAATGGTGTTATGATAAAAGGTGATTTATCCAGTTACATTGACTGTAAAATTGAGGAATTAGGATCACTATCAATTTATTCTCAACTGAAATCCTTGTGTGATAAAAGCAACAAAATCAAACCCAAGTACATTAGGGTTTATGATAAGGGTTTTCACAATGCGGCATATTTTCTCAAAGATTTTGAAGAAGAACATGTTAGGATAATTACTAGTCATGTGCATGGTGAAAATATGTATCTTGAAAGGTCGCACAAATCATGAAGGAATAAATTCATGCAGTGATTTTTTTTGGCAAACCGGTGAAGTTCCAAAGTTGAGGAAAATTTCAAAAGAGACTGTGATTGCACTAACTCAGACCAACTCTGACGGTCGTGCATTTTCAGTCAACAAAATTAAAGACCCAATAGTTAGACTTACAACTATGGTCATTGGTTATAGGATATTTTATTCCAGCAGGATGAACAATGTGCCATCTACTATTGTGCATATAGCTTACAGGATGATTGCTGAGAATGCAAATTATGACCTATGCGAGGCTCTAAGGAGCCAATTGATGTTGAACCTGCAATCAATTAAGAAAGACATCACTCAAAGGTTCAAATTTGGTCAATTATTGATTGGTCTATTCTTTTATTTTCAGAATTTCCTACCGGGAATTGGTGACATTCAATGGTGAAAGGACATACCGCTAACTCAAATAAAGAACAGTATGAAGGTTGTAAAGAACATATTTTCTGTTATTGTGAACAAGTATTTTAATGAGTTCCAAAAGAAGATGAGCATGAGGGTGAGGCTACTTGAAGATGTGGTGAAACACTTTGCAAAAGACATCCGTTTCACAGTTGTGTGTGTGAAAAGTGGATAAGGATCTGCAAGCTGTAAGACACAACACTTCAATTAAGTCATTGCATGCATGGTTAGACATATATAATCATAAATATAAAAACCATAACAAATCGACCTATTACCTTCTAAAAGATGTGAGTATAGACTTCCTCTCAGATTTGTCTAAGCAATACCAGTGAGTAGACTACACCAAGACGAAGGATTTAATCTATATGAGCACAAGAATAAGCTAAATAGATGCAAAATTAAGCTAGATGAATGAATAATAAGCTATATGAATTCAAGCAATCATAATTAAACTAAATATGCAAAAAGATAAACTAAGATGCAATAATCTCAAAGCACAATATCTTCAATGACTCCAAAACAAAAACTGCATAATAATAATAAATCTCCAAGGTATTTTGAATGAGAGATGAAGGCTGAATTTATAGAGACTCAAAAGAGAGACCAACGGTCAAAGATCGATTAGCAATGAGCGGTTGAGATTATTCAAGAAAAAGCACATTTCAGGATAATTGAAATAATTGAGAGATCAGATTCAGTTAATCTTGAGATAGATTCTAATTATAGTTGATTGAATGCATACAAATTATAAGTCTAAGTCTGCATTGGAGATTAAATTTAGTTGATTCCATGCACTTTTTTTTAATTTGCTCAAGATTTTTATTTAGAAAAAGGCTTTTCAATGCAACTGAACTTATTTTCTCAAAAAGCTTTGAGTTTTAATTTTAGAGAAAATCATTAATTCAATTTAATTACTTTTCTGATTTCTCAAGTTATCTCAATTTAGAAAAAAAGAAATATTTCAAGTTTGATTTCTTCTTTCAATTTAATTCTTTTCTTTTGTTTTCAATTTAATTCTTTCTTTTGCAGATTAATTCCTATTTTTGTGATAAATCTCTCTTTGTAAATTAATTCCCTTTTTTGTAATTAATTCCTTTTTTGTAATGATTAAATGGCAAATTTATTTATTAATTAATTATGCTAGGATATTTAATTAAATAAATAGCATAATTGATCAAAATGATTTACTTGGAATTATTTAATAGATTAAATAAATATTTAATTAATGTTGAGTGATTTATTTGCTGCGTAACATTAATGATTGAGAATTAATTAATTAGGTGCTCAAGGTTGATTTAATTGCCTCTTGGTTAGGACCTTGGTGATGTTGTCAAGAATAGGGGCCCATGGTTTAGGTGAACATTTTTAGGGTATTATATTTGCCCCTCTTTGAATTAATGTGCGAGTAGTGCGTTGGTTCACAAAATAGTTGATGTCAAATAGAAATCAGTTTTGAACTTGATGGATCATAAACCGATGAAGAGAGATATGTTTAGCTTGATTTGAAGTGATGAAACCGAACAGAGTGGAATAAAGCGATGTCAATCCTGAACTTGATTGAACAAAAATTGACAAAGAGCGAGATACCATTCTTGAACTTGATGGATCAAGAAATGAGCATCGATCTAGAACTTGATTGAACTAGATTGAGCAAGAGATGCAATCGATTCCGAACTTGATTGAACAAGAATCGACTGAGAAAAGTGATAAAACCTCTTTTGAACTTGATTGAAGAAGAACCAATTAGCAAGAGAAAATGTCCAACTTCATTTGATGTGATTGAAACTGAATATCGATTTGAAGATTGATAAGGACAAAGATTTTTATGCCCCTAGAGATTGCTTTATTTGACATCGAAGAATCTCAACTTGATACGACGTGATTTAGTTAAGATGCCTCTAGTAACAAGGTTTAATTGATTTTCTTTGTTTGAAAAGAATTTTGCTCGACTTTAGATGAAGATTTGAAAAATTTCTTGACTTTAGATGATGGTAATCACTAAAAGGGTGTTATGAGTATGCCCCCTCAGGAGTGAAATCAAAAGATAGCGAGGGTACAATGATTTTAGGCAATTTTTAGTGATGATAATTATTTGAGCACCGAGATTGATGTTGAATATTAAAATTAGAGTTAATTTGACAATTAAATTGAGATTTAAAATTGAGCGCCAAAGATTCAAAAATTGACTTGAGGGTGAAAGTGCTAAGTGGTCAACGTCGTGAAATTTTGAATAGAAAATTGACGTCAGATTTTGATTTCGATCCCAAAAATGGACTTAGGACAGTTGATTTATCTTAGGGTACAAGTTTTATGTCCATCAGAGAAAGTTTAAAAATTAGGGTTTAGGCTATATAAGGGGTTAAATGTGTCATTTTCAATTCATTTTACCTCTCAAAGTTTAAAATTTGAAAAACACTCCTGTGAAGAAAAAAAAAAATTCTGATTCAGGAGCATCAATTCAAGCGCCAGAGACGTCATAATCGACCACGGAACTACGACCCAATAGTAAGTGATTTATCTTTAGCCTATACATTTCTTAAATTTTGAATTTTTATTGATTTTTTGCATTTTTTATTTCGTTCAAAGTCATTTTCATCATTTTATTGTGTGGTTCAACACATTTTCTCGTACAAGAATCTGTCCTTTTGTGTTTTATCATATGGACATATAGGGTTTGTCATCTTCTATTGTCCCATGAATCATACGATAGTGTTCTTGATAGTCCATTTTATCGTGCGAGGAGTATTAAATTGTCGTATGAGACGTTTTACTCGTTCGACATGTATTTTTGGCTCGTACGAGTTTCTGCATGTCTATGAAAACTCTTATCAAAAGTAACAAGCATTTTTGAGAGTGTAAACATCAATTTTTGATTTTGAATGTTGTATATTTGGATTCTATAGCATTTTTATCACATTCTTAGCACAAATTTTATCATGTACTGACGATTTGTATGTTCGATTTTGCAGATTCAGTTTCTTGATATTCTTTTTCAATGTACATTTCTGCCGATGATGAGGCTTGTTTGTGAGTTATCAGATGCAAAGAGAGAGCATATTGGTTTGTGTGGATTTAGATACCTTTTACAAATGTTTGATATCCATGTGAATCATGGTATATTGACTGCTTTAGTCAAGTATTTTCATTCTGAGCATAACACCTTTCATCTACCGATTGGAGAGATTACTATCATGCCAGAAGATATATACATGATTTTGAGGATTCCGTTCACTAGAGACAAGGTTAATTATGATTCTACTCCATGACCTGGTATTTTGGCATTAAGATGGATATTCCATGATGAGACTATTCTTGATCGGGCTATTACGTGGGATGATTTGATGAGCATATGTGGTGAGCAGTACCCTCTAGCGTGTGTTCTGGCATGTATGATTGGTTGTTTTGTGATGCCTAATAGAGGACAACAAGGATTTCTATGTGGATGGGATAGAATGCTTGAGAGGTTATTGACTCATTCATTAAGATTAGGGTGGGGATCATGCTTACTTGCTCATATGTATCATGAGATGTATGAGATTGTGTATCGGGAGGGGAAGGGCATTGAAATGGGTGTTTTAGTTCTATAGATATGGGCATGGGAGCACATCCTAGTATGCAGACCTATTGTAGATGTCTCACAAGAGACACACCAGCCTATTGTATGTCATTATTTAGGTTATGTTACTCATCCCCACCTGGGCAAGACTGACTATTGGAGGAGATAGTTGGATGATCTGATTGCGGTAGTATGGAGACCATATAGGGGTTTAGAGTTGTGGGACGATTGGAGAGCTTAGAGGAAGGACATGTTCATGACTCGACCTCTCATTGGTAGATTGGTGTCTATTATTGAGCGATTTGTAGTATTTAGGGTGATGAGACAGTATGGGAGACCACAAAGTATATCCTAGGAGTTCACAACATATGCTAGGTATGGGGAGGAGGAGAGACAAGGATGGGAACCGAGACTATCATATGCGCTAAGCATGCAAGTGTTAGTGGGTTTACAGTCGCAGAGATGGGACTATCTAGAGGATGTAGCAGACACGAGAGCATTTCCCCAGTACAAAGATTGGTTTCAGAGACATCATTTTCCCCAGTTTACAGATCTCGAAGAGCATGCACCTCTTATAGAGGAGGTTGAGGATGATGTGCTAGCATAGGCACAGGTACTAGGTCAGGTACAAGGATGAGGGAAGGTATAGGGATAGAGAGTAGATGTACCTAGGAGGGCAAGAGGTGATCCTAGTGCTAGTAGCAGTAGGGTACCAACGGGAGTTAGACAATGAAAAAGAGGGGAGGGTGGATCCTTAGGAGTTGTTGGGGTTGAGGCTGGTGGTTCTAGGGCACCAAAGGTTGGAGGCAAGGAGGAGAGAGCAGCTCCTAGGCAGGTTAGGCAATGGAGAGATTAGCAGGGAGTCGAAGAGGGAGATGCTGGGAGAGAGCAGGGAGTACCAGACATAGTATGGTCTTTGAGATCGAGGTTGACAGGTTTGCAGTCATAGTTGACAGTGGCACAGACGCAGCTTGTAGAGAGAGACCGAAAACTTGCAGAGCGAGATCAACAACTTGTAGAGGTCAGAGAAAAGAGTGATGCTCTTCAGTGAGAGGTTTTGCATCAGATGAGTCATGCAACCTATTATGTCATAGCTTATAGTGTAGCGGTCCTAGTATCACAATAGGTTGTTCTGTATTCTTAGTATATGGCTCAATCTGAGGGATCTAGGGCACCCAGATAGGACGTCGATCAGAAGGCACCACCTCCTCCACTCAATGATGAGGGAGGCGCAGAGAGTTAGATTTGTTATATCTCCTATATTTTGTTATATAACCCATTGTTTTTAGCCTAAATGATTCTTGGTCCGATGAGACATTGTATTTGACAGTTGATATCATTTGTACTCTGAGACACTGATATTATGATGATATATACGAGCTCTTGATTTGATTTCATCGTACATGTGTTGATTGATTATGAGATGTTGTTCTATATGCTTTATTCTATATGTATGCATATCTTTTCAGTATGGATGTATGTAATGGAGATGAATATGAATATTCATTTTTTTTGTTTCTTATATGCAAATAAATGATGAGAATGAGTAAATATCATTATGCCCCCAATAGGGAATAATAATTGAAAATCAATTTAAAAGACAACACACAAAGAAAAATTTCAATCTTTTCTCAAACAGTTTAGTGATTGTTTTTAGTAGTCTTGTTTTGCTTGTTTACCCAGTGATAAAACTCTTCAATAAGTAGGAGATAGGTGACTGAATCAGAGTGGATGACTTGATACTACCGATAGAAAGATGACTTGGTTGATACTTCTTAGGACATGTAGATTGATCAGTTGATTACCCTAAGACTAGGACATTGATCGGTTTCAAGACATGAGAGTTCCAAAAGAACCAGATGTCATGAAAGCGACTAAAATATATGTATAAGTGAAAGAAAAGATGCAGGAAAGAGGGAATGAAAATGAGAAACGCTGAATTTGTGTTGATAGATGGAGCGCTTGAGTACAAGAGGCACCCATTTACCAAGTTTTCACCTGCTTGGCAAAGATCTTTTTTTTTTTTTACCAAGGTGTCTGTTTACCAGGTTTTCATCAAGGCTTATTTATTTATTTATTTATTTTTTCAGGACTTTTAAGTTGTACAGGTTGCTGGAGCAAAGAATACTAAGTGAAGAATTTCTTCAAGTGAATGGTGTTGATCGATTCACAGAGCTGTTCTCCTTTTGATGTTGAGTATTGATAGGCACCAAAGCCAAAGAATGTAGTAACGATGTAGGGACCCAACTAGTTGGGTTCAAACTTCCCTTTGCTGTCTTGAAACTGTTATTTTTTAGGATTTTATCTCAAAACAAGGTCACCAACCTAAAATTATCTTTGTTGAACTTTCTTGTTATAACCTCTAGACATTCTCTTTTGGTAGGCTCTCAGATGATCAAACACCACTTTTCAACGTTCATCCAACAACTATATTTTGTAGTCTTCATCAGTAACAAGACTTTGCAAGGAAACTCTCAAAGAAGAAATTTCCACCTCAACAGGTAAGACTGCTTCAGACCCATACACCAAAGAAAAAGGTGTAGCCCCTATAGGTGTTCTGATACTTGTTCTATAAGCCCATAGTGCAAGATTGAGCTGTAGATGCCAATCCTTTCTAGATTTGTTTACTGTTCTGTGTAAGATACTCAACAGATTTTTGTTAGATGCTTCAGCTTGTCCATTACCTTGAGGGTAGTATATGGATGACCAATGCTGTTTGATTTTGAATTTTTCATAGATTTCATCTAGATCTTTGTTTTTGAACTTCCCTCCATTGTTAGTCATAATGGAAGAAGGTATCCCATACCCATAGATGATATAGTTAAGGATGAACAAAGCTACTTGTTTACCGATTGCTTTGATTAGAGAAACCGCTTATACCCACTTAGTGAAGTACTCAGTGGCAGTTATAATAAACTTGTGTCTGTTAGATGATGTAGGATATATTTGGCCAATGAGGTCAAACACCCATTGTTGAAAAGGCCAATGTGTGATGAAAGGTATGAGATCCCTTCCTGGAGCATGTATGAGTTTCCCATTTAGCTGACACTTCTCACAAGGTTTAGAAAATTTTATAGAATCTTTCTCCATATCTGGTCAGTAGTAGCCAACCCTTAGTAGGTTTTTGAGCTAAAGTTAGATCATTTGATTGAGATCCACAAATACCTTCATGGACTTTGGATAAAACGCATTGGGACTCTTCAGTTTCTAGACACCTAAGAAAAGTACTATCCAAACCTCACCTATATAGATCATTAGCAATGATGACATACCATGAAGCATTTCAGATTAGGTTTCTTTTCTCATTATGGGTAAGAATAGTAGGAATAATTTGGTCACGCAAGTAAGAGTAAATATGGCTATAGTGAGATGAATCATGTCCAATAATAAAACAAACCATCTGGGACTCAGGGGAATCATAAGCAGGATAATATAATTCTTCCACCAAGAATTCAAAGCGGAACTCAAATTCTTATAGCTATGGTATAGACGCCAAGGTAGCCATAGCATCTGCTGCTCTATTTGCTGATTTGGGAATCTGTTGAAATGATACAAAGGTAAAGTATTTATTGAGGTCATCAACCATTCTCTTATAAGGGATTAGTTTCTCATCTCGAGTCTGATATATATCATTGATTTGGTTGATAATCAGCTGAGAGTCTCCATAGATGTGTAATTCAATAACCTTCCATTTGATAGCCAACTTGATCCCATTTACCAAAGCTTCATATTTTGCAATATTGTTAGTGCAAGGAAAGAGAATATTGTAAGCCTTTGGGATTGAATATCTTTGAGGAGTGATAAAAAGTATTCTAGCACCAAAACCATGTTGAGTGAAAGACCCATCAAAGAATATTTTCCATGATTACTGAGTAAGGTGCATGATGGATTCATTCAAAAATTCTATGTGCAAAGGTTGATTGTCTCCAAGTGGAGCATCGACAATTGGATCTGCAATGATCTATCCTTTAATAGATTTGCATTCTATATATTCAATATCAAATTCTATAAGAACCATGACCCATTTAGACAATCTTCCTGTAAGTGTTGCTTTCCTGAGAAGGTATTTGAGTGGATCAATCTTAGCCACTAGCTTGATAGAATGTGCTAGCATGTAGTGTCTTAATTACCGTGATACAAAGACTAATGCCAAACAATATTTTTCTATGATAGTATAGTTCATCTCATAGGACACCAAGGTCCTGCTGATATAATATATATCTCTTTCCTTTTTATTCTCATCCTTTTGTGCCAAGAGTGCCCCCAGTGATGTATCTGTAGCTAATATGTAGAGAATCAATGGTTTGCCTTGAATTGGTGGCATCAATATGGGTGGATTAGAAAGATATTCCTTGATTTGCTTTAAATGATGTTCACAATCTTCATCCCAGTTGTATTTGACTCCTTTTCATAATGCCTTTGTGAATTGTTGAGCCTTATCTGCTAGCTAAGAAATAAAGCATCTTATTGATTGGAGCCGCCCTTGTAAACTTCTCATTTGACTGACTGTCATGCCAAAACTTTTGGGCAAAAAACACAACGAATTGTTTTTTTGAACACTTAATTACTTGTGACCTATGCTTAACTAGATGTGACAACTTAACAAGTTGTTCCAAATAAAATCGTAATTGATATTAAAATGGGTTTCTAAAGTGAGCGATGGATTAAAATTTATCTAGAAGTCTTAGGTTTCAATTTTAACTCCTAAGCGATAGGATTAGATTTTTTTTTTTTACTTAAGTAACCATTATGATAACTCCTATTATCAAAACAAAATAAATTAATTTTATAAGGACAATATCTTTTTTGATATTAAATAAATTCACTCAAATGCCCCTTCAATTTTAGTTACATTTTATAATATTTAAATGCCCCAAATTCTACTAAATTGATATTAATACAATTTCTTGAATCAATAATTATTTATCTAATATCAAGTTTCTCCAATCATTGATATTATAATTTCTTCATTTAACTTAATTAATCCTTGAATCTATTAATTCAATATTAATACAATTTCAATGTACTAACATAAATTAATTGAACAAATAAAATTAAAGTGTCGAAAGTTATTATAATAATTAAATTATTTAATAAAAGGTTCCACTTGGGTTAAATAAGTTCGCAAGATCAAGTCAATTAACTTATTTTAGAAAAATAATATTATTCCACTACAATACCCTCTTACAAATCAACATTTAATAACCTATATTAAATTATTCTATTTAATTATAAATACCATTAAAATCTTTAAAATGTGTTTATATATCTTAAATCAAGTTGTTATATATTACTCCTCCAAACATTAAATATTAAATATTTAATATTCAACATTTACATAGCTCTTGGTTTAAATTTAATCATTAACCTATATTAAATTCCCATTAATAAACCTCTTTAATAATTTTAACCAAATATGAGAATAATATTGCTATAAAAAAATTAATTCCCAATTTCAATTATAATCCCTAAAGAAGGTCAATCCGATAAAATAATAACTTAAATTAAATGGGTCAATTCCCATTTTAAATTTTAAAAACAATCTTCCCTCCCTTTATTTTTATTTTATTTTTTTTCTATTTTTAACCCTAACTAGGGTTTCATTTTAAAATCCTTATGACTCCCCCCTCTTTACTTTTCTTTTTCCATCTTATTCTACCCTAACCCGAAATTGGGTTAGGGTTTCATATTTAGCATCTTGAATTTTTTTCTTGTGTGTGTGTGCAGGTGAAGGGAGGAGGCGTAGGAGGCTGAAGGGAGGCGGCGTAGGGGGCCTAATGTCATTGAAGGGGCGACCGAGTGGTTTTTTTTTTTTGGAGGGCCACGGGATTCGGGTGTGGCGGTCCCTGTGGTATCCCATAGGAAGCGACCGCCGTCCACCGTGGGTTACCACAGTGGCAGTCACCGTCGTTGTAGGTCGCTCGCAGTGGTGGGTCTCATCCCGCTCATTATAGATGACTCACAGTGAGCGGTGGCTCACCCATTGTGGCGCCCACAGGGGAGCAGAGCCCCCCTGAAGGTGGGTAAGAGTTTTCATGCCCCCCCAACATCGATTTCTTAATTTTAATTTATTTATATTTTTTTTGTATTTTTTAAAATAAAATGTTAATGTTTAAAAATATATATTTATATATAATAATGTATATGTATATATATATATGTGTGTGTGTGTGTGTGTGTGTGTGTTATTATATATATTTTATTTTGACAGAGAAATGCATAGGTTCAGATATTAAATAACCAGAATAAAAAAGTGTATTTTATTATTATTTCCAGGTTAATAATATTTCTTATGTCAATATATATATATATATATATATATATATATATATATATAACACAACATACATGTTCCTTTATTTTTCTTAAATGAACACAATAGCTTAGTTTAGAACTAGAACATTAGATATCATTCTATATAATATATATACATATGAGAACACACACACACACACAAACACACACACACACATTCTTAAAATCTGCATTTTTCATTAACTTAGAGCAGGTTATTTTCAAATAAACATAATAGAATAAATTTGTTTTCTATCTATTGAACACTATACTTGAAATATAAAAAAAAAAATATATTTCCATAAGCGTGAAAGACTAAAAGATTTTCGGCCAGGAAATTGTATCGAGCATTTCAAAAGGAGTTTCATCGAAAGAGTGCTTTCATCGAAATAGAGCATGACGTGTAAAGCACTATGCAAAAGGTCTTCGGCGGAATATCACCTTCGATAAATTCAGGAAACTGCTCATCGATACTCCAAGTTTCATCGAAAAGTGAAAACAAAAAGCAATAGGCAAAAAGTGATTTCGAAGAAATATAACTACCGAAGAAACTCATAAAGCATTCATCGAAATGCAAATCTCATCGATAACATAATGTCGAACAAGAAGAGAGGTGTTTTATCAATAAAAGAGGATATCGAAGGAAAGGGACTTTCGATGAACTTGCATGAACTTTCACCGAAGAACAGAACTCATCGAAATACGATTTCGATGAAACTTGCAAATGACTTATCGAAAGAAAGTTTATCGATGAAAAGATGATTTCGATGAGTCATGAAGATGGCTTCTCGACATGGGTTACTCACCGAAAAGGTAATATCGAGGAGAATGGGCTTTCGATGAAAGATCAAAATGCTCGGCCGAAGACAAGGGTTTCATCGAAAACTTGAATTACGATCATTTTGGTCAAACTGTACTTCCCGCGAAAGAATTAAAGGCCCAAGTGAAGAATGTCACATCTGCAATTAAATTTAAACACTTGAGTAGCCATTGTAGATGCAGAGACATTAACTATGCACAAGTTGCCCATACGACTACAGCTGAACTGATCAAATTTTCAGACGAGCCAGATTGATGCCAAGAGACTGAAAATTGCGAAGAACTTGCGGAAATTTGTGAACGACAATCAGAAGAGCTGGGCATTTCTCCAAGTAAGTATTGTCTCTCATATTTGCTGAAATCATGGAACCTTCTTCTTCTTCTTCTAAAAAGAGTAGGAAAGGAAAAGAACTAAACCCTGAAGAGAAGCCCAAAAGACAAAAGAAGGAAGGGAGAGCTCTGACTCAGGATTTGGTAGACCAATGTCCCACATCTAGTGTAAGGTCTAAAAAGATCAAAAGCGAAGAAGAAGGATTGGAGGATAGATTTGAAAATTTGGGAGACATTTGGACTGAAATTAGAGGACATGAATTATTCCTATTTAGCTACAAAAGAAGGGATGCTCCTGAGACCATAAGTAATCTATGGAAGAAGAACTTAGGGAAATTGGTAGTCCCAAACATGTTTGTAGATATTGAATTAATGAAAGCTCTGGTAGATTGTTATAATCCGAGAACCAAAACCATATGCGATTACAGAGGGAATCCCTTAGTGGTGATTAACAAACAAACTATTGATATGGTATTTGATTTAGACTGGGAAGTGGAGGAGAGAATCGATATGCAGAAACTATCACAAGAATTCTTTAGCTTGGAAAACATCTACAGGACTTGGAGACTACCTATTCACTGGCCGAAAGTGGGTGGGGCATTTGTTCCATTCAGCAAAGATGACAAGGTTCCGTTTGATGTCAACCACTTCCATCCATATTTTAAGTATACATATTATGCTGCAGCCCAAGTATTAGGCCTAGAGGCTCATCCACTCATGGATATTGGGGTTATGGTTTTGTGTGCTGATTTACAATCAAAAGACCCTAGGTCATTTGATTATGCCACTTATGTTACAGATGCCTTAAATCATGGGTTGGAGAAGTTAAAAGGGGATCTTGTGAACATACATTTTTCATTGTACTCCTTATTAATGCTCAGGGAGTGGGTAAAACAAAGAGTAATGATTTTAAGGCTTATGAGAATCCCTTGTTTGGTAACAAAAGGGATGATCATGTGCAATCAAGTGCGCCACCAGTCCAACCAAATTCACATACAAACTTCACTACTCATAATCAGTACCCACCTCCTGGTCAATTTCATAACCAACATCCACCCCCTAATCAGTTTCAATATCAACACCAGAATCAATACCCTCTTCCTTATCAAAATAAAATACCCTTATATGGTAATATGAACCAAAACTTTGGGAATCCTCATGGAGGGCATGGACTAATAAATATGGAACAAATGAGGCAGTTTGATTTTTCAGGAATGATGGTGTACCCATATCCTATCCCAAATGAAATCAGGACAGCAATACCAAGATTCACAGGAAATAATGCAGTTTCAGGTGAGGCTCATTGTAAAGCCTTTGATGCAGTAATTGAGGATTTTGGTTTACCATATGAAGATGTCAAGATCAGGTTGTTTATGCAATCATTAATAGAAGATGCAAGAGATTGGTTTAGAACGTTGCCTGATGCATCCATTAGAAATCTTGCAGAATTCAAAGATTTGTTCCTTGAACAGTATGGAGACCATAACAGCTCTGAGTTTGCTTTGCATGAAATCATTAGCATAAAAAAGGAACAAAATGAATCAGTGATAGATTTTAACAAAATATTTAACAGGGTTCTAAACAAAATCCCCAATAGGATGAAACCAATACCTGAGGTGAGCATTCTATATTACATCAATGCTTATGACAGTAAAACAAACTATGAGCTGAGAACCGGAAATCCTAGAGACCTCCCGGATGTTATGAAAGATGCCATTGTTATAGAAAACAACAGAAAGGCTGCTGTTAAAGTAGGAAAAAGAGAGGATGCAAGGTTATACAATCCCAAAGCACCCAAGGCTAATAGAGATGAAGATAAGCTTGAAAAAGTTTTGAATGCCCTAAAAGATTTATCTGTAAGGGTAAACAAAATAGAGAAATAGCAATACTACCGTCCTGAGAGACCCAGATTGCATGACATGCCCTATAACACTACATGGATGGATGGAAAACCAGTAGACAGAAACCACAGAGATAATCAGCAAATTCCAGATCCTTTGAAAAGAACAGTAAATTATACTCAAGATGATGACATGTGGTGTTATGCTTGCAATATGCCACATGCTTCTTCTTTGTGTGCAGTAGCAAAAGGATTGCAAGAGGAGGAGGATGGTTATGAAGAACATATGAGTGATTCAACTGTTAACATGATATCCTTTGCTCAAGAAGGAAGATCAGATTCCATGAACATTGATCAATGCTCTGTGTTACCTGTGACCACCAGCAAAAATGAAAGTGTTAAGCTCAGAACCCCTACTGAAGAAGAGAAAAGAAGAATTATAGCTTATGCCATTGCACAAGCAAAAAGGACTTATGACTTAAGGAATAGGATGGTGAATCCAGAGCAAGGTAAACCTACTAGTCTTTTTATGAAAGAAACTGATGAGACACTCAAGCGAATAAACAAAGGAACTAAGACTAAGGAGGTTGTACCAAAGAATAATAAGAAGGGTCCTGATGTTCAAAAGGAAGAAATAGTAAAACTTCCTTCAGCACAACACTCTACTTCATTTGATATTTCAATTGCATTAACACAATTAAAAGTTTCTGTTCCATTGATGGAAATAATGAGGTTTCCTGAGTACAGAGAAAAAACTTTGGAGATGATTTCAGGTATCCAAGAAGAGAAGGTAAATGAACAGAAACAAGAAGTTCCAATAGGTGACAGTAATGAACAAATGGCCCCAGTTATATATTTAGGGTCCACTATAACCAAAAACCCAACACAGGTAGACCCATTTTATCTCACTTTGGTGATAAACAACAAGAAAATAAGGAATTGTATGATCGATTCAGGAGCAGCTATAAATGTCATGCCTGTTGGGGTAATGAAAGAACTTGGATTGGAAGTTGATACTACCTTTGGGAAATGCTATGCCATGGACAACAGATCAGTCCCAGTGGTTGGTGTTATGAAAGATGTAGAGTTCAGACTAGCAGCCTGTCCAGAAGCATCGTATAAAACAGATATTACAGTGGTAGATGTTCCTCCAAACTATGGAATGTTGTTGTCTAGGCAGTGGTCAAATATGATTGGTGGATATGTGCAGCTGGATTTGTCATATGCTACGATTCCAATCAATGGACAGGAAGTGAAAATTGACAGAGAACCCCGGTCCACATATATCATAGAAGACATGGAAGAAACAGTGAATCAAATATGTTTTTTACAAACTGATATGGACAACTTCCGAGTACAGTTAACAAAACCTAAATTTAAAGAGTGGATCCCCATTGAGTCATGTCTAACTGAAAAGGATGATCAAATATGGAAAATGTTCTTTGATGGGTCTTGTAGCAAGGAAGGAAGTGGGGCCGGAATCCTATTCATTTCACCCACAGGGGAAACTTATAAATATTCTTTCAAGTTGTTATTTGAATGCACTAATAACATTGCCAAATATGAAGCTCTACTCACTGGTCTTAACATAGCAGTCAAACATGGAATCAAATTGCTAAGTGTCTTTGGTGATTCAGAATTGATAGTTTCACAGGTAAAAGAAAAATATGCCTCAAGACACCTAAGACTGAAACAATACAGGAATGCTATTTGGGATACTATGGAGCTTTTTGATGCTTTTCAGATAAATTGGATAGACAGGTCGAAGAACATCATGGCAGATTTTTTAGCAAATATTGCATTAAAAGACAATGATATAACGCTAACTGGGATATCTAAAGTAGAGATGAAAGTAAGACCATCTGTTCCTGACAACTTGTATAATTGGCAAGTGTTTCAAGATGATGCAGATCTGCTGAACTTCTTACAGTGTGTTGATCATTATCAGACTCAAGCTATAAATTTTAATGACTTTGTAGAAAAAACTGAAGGTAAGGAAACTTTATTTGGACATGAAATTATACAACTGAAGTCAAATACATTACCAAGAGGCTTAGTAGCATTAGAAAGAACTTTTAATGCTCAAGATGTGATTGAGACTAAAGGATCAACTATTAAAGAGAGTGATGTTGAACAAATCAATCTAGGAAGTGAAGAAACCCCCAGAAATGTTTTTATTGGAAAAAAATTAACTCCTACCATGAGGCAACAACTGATAATGTTGCTAAAAAGATACAAACATGTCTTTGCGTGGTATTATGAAGATCTCAAAGCTTACAGGGAAGATCTTTCTCAACATGAGATACCACTTAAACCAAAAGCTAAAACATTCAGACAAAAGCAGAGACCTGTTAATCCAACATTGTTACCAAAAATGAGGGAGGAGATCATAAAGATGAAAGACGCGGGAATTATTGAACCCTGCAGATATTCCACATGGGTCTCTAACTTGGTACTGGTCAGGAAGAAAAATGGGGATATTAGATTATGTTTGGACTTTAGGAATTTAAACATATCGTCACTAAAGGACAATTATCCATTGCCAAATATGGATAACATGCTGCAGAAGGTGACAGGGTGTGAGTTATTGTCTATGATGGATGGATTTTCAGGTTATAATCAGGTTAAGGTTAAAGAAGCTGAAAAATATAAGACATCCTTTACAACTCCATGGGGCACTTATGTCTATGCACAAATGCCATTCGGATTGACTAACGCCGGTGCTACATTTCAAAGGGCAATGGATGTGGCTTTTGCGGAACTGATTGATGTAATCATGGTAGTATACCAAGACGACTTAACTGCATACTCAAAGAAAGCTAATGATCATTGTGAGCACCTTGAAAAGATATTTAAAAGGGCCTTAGAATATGGGATTTCCTTGAATCCTAAGAAATGCCACTTTGGTGTTGAAGAGGGAAAGTTACTTGGACACATAGTATCCAAGGAAGGGGTGAGAATTGACCCTGAAAGGGTAGCTGCTATCAATGAGGTTCCGATCCCCCGAACTATCAAGGCCATTCAATCGTTCTTAGGACAAATTAATTTTGTAAGAAGGTTTATTTTGAATTTTGCAGACATAGTAAAACCTATAGTAAGGATGTTAAAGAAAGAGACCCAAATAGATTGGACTGAGGAAGCAATTGATTCCTTTGTGGTGATAAAAAAAGCAATTTCTGAGGCAGCAGTACTAATCTACCCAGATTTTGGCAAACCTTTTATAATATTCTCATTCGCCTCCTATCACACAATAGCGGCAGTATTGTTGCAGAAAAATCCAGAAGGGTATGAGCAGCCCATTGCATATTTTAGCAATTCTTTGAGCCCTTCAGAAGTAAAATATGAATTGAATGAAAAGCAAGCTTACGCTTTGGTCAAATCAGTAAAACAGTTTAGACCATACTTGGTAGGGGCTGAAGTTATAGCTTATGTTCCCAATGCAGCACTGAAAGATATCTTCAGACAGACTGAGGTCACGGGCAAAAGGTGTAAATGGATCAACCAAATACAAGAATTCAACATTGAGCTAAAAATCTCACAGGTCATCAAAGGACAAGGGTTGGCCAAACTCACGACAGGAACTGAAATTGAGGAGTCTTGTGTGAATCAAGTTGAGTGGGAGGAAGCTCACTTCAGTATTGAGAATACATCATGGTACACTGATGTCATATACTACCTTAAGCACTTGAAATGCCCAGATGGTATGACTGATAATCAGAAGAGAGCTTTGAAGTTAAAATCTGCAAGATATGTGATTGTCAATGGGGACTTATATTGGAAAAATAGAGATGGGATATTATTGTTATGCCTAGATAACCACCAAGCAGAGAAAGTTCTTCATGAGATGCATGATGGGGTTTGTGGTGGTCATTTTTCGGCTAAGACTACTGCACATAAGATATTGAGAGCTGGATATTTTTGGCCATGTGTTTTCAATGACTCTTATAAATATGTCAGAAAGTGTGAAGCTTGTCAAAAGTTTTCAAGCAAAATGAAATATCAAGGGTCACTCCCATTGAGACCAATGTTGGCTGAGGAACCATTTCAACAATGGGGGATAGATTTCATAGGAGAAATATCAGAAAAATCTAGTGGAAGACACAGATGGATATTAGTCGCTACAGATTATTTTACTAAATGGGTGGAGGCAATACCCACTAGACAGGCCACTAGCAAAGTGGTGATAAAATTTTTAATGGAAAACATTATTACTAGATTCGGTGTTCCTGCAAAGGTCATCTCAGACAATGGTATGTCCTTTAGGTCGGAGGAATTCAATACTTTTTGTGGAGAATATGGCATCAAGATATCACATTCTTCCACTTACCACCCTCAAGGGAATGGGCAAGCTGAATCAAGCAACAAGAATATCCTAAAGATCATTAAAAAGATGCTGGGACAGAACAAGAAAGCATGGGATTCAAAGTTGAATCTTGCATTATGGGTCGATAGGATAACTTTGAAGAAATCTACAGGAAGGTCTCCATTTGAGTTGGTTTATGGCAAAAGGGCCAGACTGCCTTTGGATAATCTCTTGCCTGTACATAGATTCATGACTCAAGAGGGGATAGATCTTGAAGACCCATCACAATAAAGGATAATGCAGTTAGTAGAACTTGATGAAGTCAGAGCAGAGGCTCAGAGGCAGAATATCAGGATTCAAAATCAAATGAAGAATTTGTATGACAAGAGGACATCAGATAGAAAATTTTGTGTGGGCGATTGGGTTTTAATGTGGAATGCCAGGAGTCAGAACAAAGGTAAGCATGGTAAATTTGAAGCCTTATGGATTGGCCCATATGTGATCATAGATAAAAAGGGGGAGGATTCCTATTTGCTCCAAAACACAACAAGGGAAGTTCAAGAATTGCTAGTACATGGACAATTCTTGAAAAACTTCTTTTCTTGAACATACTATATCATGTGTACAGTAGATTAGGATCCATTTCCATTGTAAATACCATCATGTAGCTGCGCTAACCAGAGATTCTAAATTCTTGAAGACATACACAATATGCCTCCATCCTCAGTCAGAGCCACTGTTGAACACTATATTTGAAATATAAAAAAAAAATATATATTTCCATAAGCGTGAAAGACTAAAAGATTTTCGGCCAGGAAATTGTATCGAGCATTTCAAAAGGAGTTTCATCGAAAGAGTGATTTCATCGAAATAGAGCATGACATGTAAAGCACTATGCAAAAGGTCTTCGGTGGAATATCACCTTCGATAAATTTAGGAAACTGCTCATCGATACTCCAAGTTTCATCGAAAAGTGAAAACAAAAAGCAATAGGCAAAAAGTGATTTCGAAGAAATATAACTACCGAAGAAACTCATAAAGCATTCATCGAAATGCAAATCTCATCGATAACATAATGTCGAACAAGAAGAGAGGTGTTTTATCGATAAAAGAGGATATCGAAGGAAAGGGACTTTCGATGAACTTGCATGAACTTTCACTGAAGAACAGAACTCATCGAAATACGATTTCGATGAAACTTGCAAATGACTTATCGAAAGAAAGTTTATTGATGAAAAGATGATTTTGATGAGTCTTGAAGATGGCTTCTCGACATGGGTTACTCACCGAAAAGGTAATATCGAGGAGAATGGGCTTTTGATGAAAGATCAAAACGCTCGGCCGAAGACAAGGGTTTCATCGAAAACTTGAATTACGATCATTTTGGTCGAACTGTACTTCCCGCGAAAGAATTAAAGGCCCAAGTGAAGAATGTCACATCTGTAATTAAATTTAAACACTTGAGTAGCCGTTGTAGACGCAGAGACATTAACTATGCACAAGTTGCCCATACAACTGCAGCTGAACTGATCGAATTTTCAGACGAGCCAGATTGATGCCAAGAGACTGAAAATTGCGAAGAACTTGCAGAAATTTGTGAACGACAATCAGAAGAGCTGGGCATTTCTCCAAGTAAGTATTGTCTCTCGTATTTGCTGAAATCATGGAACCTTCTTCTTCTTCTTCTAAAAAGAGTAGGAAAGGAAAAGAACTAAACCCTGAAGAGAAGCCCAAAAGACAAAAGAAGGAAGGGAGAGCTCTGACTCAGGATTTGCTAGACCAATGTCCCACATCTAGTGTAAGGTCTAAAAAGATCAAAAGCGAAGAAGAAGGATTGGAGGATAGATTTGAAAATCTGGGAGACATTTGGACTAAAATTAGAGGACATGAATTATTCCTATTTAGCTACAAAAGAAGGGATGCTCCTGAGCCCATAAGTAATCTATGGAAGAAGAACTTAGGGAAATTGGTAGTCCCAAACGTGTTTGTAGATATTGAATTAATGAAAGCTCTGGTAGATTGTTATAATCCGAGAACCAAAACCATATGCGATTACAGAGGGAATCCCTTAGTGGTGATTAACAAACAAACTATTGATATGGTATTTGATTTAGACTGGGAAGTGGAGGAGAGAATCGATATGCAGAAACTGTCACAAGAATTCTTTAGCTTGGAAAACATCTACAAGACTTGGAGACTACCTATTCACCGGCCGGAAGTGGGTGGGGCATTTGTTCCGTTCAGCAAAGATGACAAGGTGCCGTTTGATGTCAACCACTTCCATCCATATTTTAAGTTATACATATTATGCTGCAGCCCAAGTATTAGGCCTAGAGGCTCATCCACTCATGGATATTGGGGTTATGGTTTTGTGTGCTGATTTACAATCAAAAGACCCTAGGTCATTTGATTATGCCACTTATGTTGCAGATGCCTTAAATCATGGGTTGGAGAAGTTAAAAGGGGATCTCGTGAACATACATTTTTCATTGTACTCCTTATTAATGCATATTATTCTTTATTGTGGACAAGAGATCAACTTCTGGTCAGATGATTTCTGCATTAGAGCTTATGATAAGAATGGTTTGAAGAAGCCAGTTCAGTTGTGGGTTTCCTGCATGGGACCAGAGGTTCATGAACAACCAGTACTAGCATTTTCAGGAATATTTTGTGAAACCTCTTAGTGCGGCCTTTGGGCAACACAGAGATTATACTCTGTCCCCTGAAATTAAGAGATTCCTCAGGCCAAAGGACTTCTCTCCGGAGTCACAAATTGATCACAATTGGGGTGATTGGTATTGCCACGATAATCACATAGAAATCAGGGTATTTGGGTATGAAGGAAGACCACACATGCTTCCAATTACAGTACCAAACAGGGTGGCTAGCCTGGAGATTGTAAGACAATTATCTATTGTCAGTGCCAAACACCTTACAGATTTCGGTAAGCAGTCCATCGTTCCAGGTTTATTGGTTTTTTCTGACTTTGTTGTTAAAAGTTCAAAAAGCTATCATTTACTATAGAATAAGTTAGACTACTATGGCATGACTCTGGGTGAACCTAGAGAGAACTTCGATCCTGAAGGGTATATAAGAGCTGCCAGGGCGTCCCAAAAACTCAAAGCTGGAATACATGTGGCCAAAATACCAGATGACCTGATTAAAAATCTTGAAAGAGAGGAGGCCAGGGTTTTGAGAGAAAAGAGTGAATTGACTTGGGAGGCCTACAAATGGAAAAGGGCAAGGGGGATGATAGATGGAGATTTACTTGGGAACCTCCAAGATCCTCTGGAAGTAACTGAAAGGCTACTTCAACATGAAGAAGAGATCATGCATAGAGTGCCCCCGCAATTCCTTCATTTTATCAACACTGAGAAGGATAGTCAACCATTGGCTCACATGTCACCAAAATCAACTGCTAGTAGTATCCCTGCTGATTCCCCTAGGGAAGATTGTCCTCCTGGTTTTGAAGCAGAGATGAATGTGGACACTGGTGAGATTAACATTAAGGATGTAGTCGATATAAGAATGACTGAACATGAAGATTTTGTTGCTGATGATGGATTCGCTTCTTCAAGAGAATTCCTTTCATTTTTGTACCAGTACAAAGGGGCACATGTTAAACGAAGCATGGCTGGAAGACCAGAAGAAGAACAGATGAAGAAATTGTAGGATGAAATCGATATCCTCATGAAAGATATGACCCCTGAGAAAGGGAGAAGATTACTAAAAGAGGCCGGTGTAATCATCTTTTCTGGTTGGGATATAAACTCAGCACTTCTGTTTGACGGGTTCCTGAAAAAGCAAGATTTGAATCAACAGGTGTTGCCTCAGGAGATAGACAAATTATTCCTAGGCTCTGGATATGATCCTGACAAGAAGGCTCTCCTACAATGGGAATTATATCCAAAGGGGAAGAGGCCTATCATTGTGGATATTGAAGAAACCTTTGGACACCTCATGGTTCATCAGGTTGGAAAGATGGACCCTAGCATCACTGCTAAATTAAACTTGGATGTTGCTAGATAAAACCTGGACCAGATAGAATTTTTGGTCAGAGAAAATGTCACATATAAGGGGTTGTATGAAAAATCCAAAGAGGAGAATCAAAAGTTGCAAGCAAAAATATTGCAACTTGAGACAGGGACTCCCATAAGCGAATACAACTCGTACCCCACAGGACGTAGCTTGGATGATGTTTCCGATGCTCTGTACTGGAAGTATCAAGCAGATAAAGCCACCAAACATGCAAATAGTATCCAACAAAAGATGGATAAACTGGTCAATGATATCATCGGACATCGGTTTAACACCATGCTTTCGCATGTCGAACCATATTGGAAGGTATATAATGGAACTATAAAGGCATTAACAGAGCATGAGAGATTAAAAGCACGACTACATGAAGTACTGAATAGTGTCGATACAATGACGCCAGAGGAGAATACTGAAGGGATAGCGTACATGGAGAATCATGTTAAACTCGAAGATGCGCTAAGGAGAGATCTTAAGGAATTGGATGATGGGAGACCTATTGGAATGCCCTCGGTCTATAAAGAAGGAGATGTAATATCCCTGGAGGACTTGCAGAATGAGCTTATCAGCGTCAAAGATTGGGCTTTGTCAGAAATGGATCGAAGAAATGACATGGCCCCTACCGTCAACCAGATGATATTCAAATATCTGTCGCAAGGAGAAGAATTGAAGAAACAGAGTGCTAAAATTAAAACCTTTAAAGATGATGATTATATTCATCATTTAGGAATTCTTAATCTCTTTTTGCTTAAGTTTGTTAGAAACGTTTAAACTAATGATTAGCATTTCGAAAAGACGTGTCTTTTCATGAATAGCTTTCGTTCCCATATATATATGAGAATGGTTTTTGTAATATGGGATAAGAAAAGGATATAATAAGAAGATGGCGATGTATGATAGCCTGTAAGTTTTACAAACTTCGATGGAATACATGCTATGAACTGTTGTTTTCTTTGCGTATGTGTTGTAGATTATTTCACTTTGTTTTGGCAATCGTCTGTGATATTATTTAAAGTGATAAGGTTATTCATATTCTCGAAATCAAATTTGTGCTTCATGTTATAAGGTTGAAACAAAAGTTTTGCTTGCGAATTGTAATTGTTCCTCGCAGTACTTCATTGATTGGTCCCTTAAAGGTAGGGCTAAATTCATTCAATCAACATATGATATAAGCATTCAAATTGATCTCAAAAGAAAATAATAACCGATAGGTCCATAAAAGGGTGGATTAAAAAACTGTCTCACAGGCTCGCATGATAAGTCTTGAAGAAAGTATAATGACTCTGTAACCCAAACAGCAAGGAAGGCACTGGTTAAATTCAGATTACACTTATCACCATATTTATCATATGTTATTTTAAAGCAATATAAGTAATTAGGAAACATGGATCGAATAGCTTCTGCAACAACAATCTTGAACTCATCTGCTATATCTCCATTCTAGGAACTTATGCCATTCTGCAACTAGGAGATATCAGATTAAGAAACTAAATCTGCTATAAAAAGCATTAGTCGAAGGAACAACTAGTGAGTAGGTATACCCGCCTAGGTCCTGCAGAGCCTAAAGTGAGAGAGTTAGTAACCAAATAGGTTCACTCTATAAGTTGGCCAAGTCAATTGGAGGGTTTGATCATAGGAGTTGGCATTTCCTTAGAACCTATCCAATCTGTTGATTTGAGACCCAACACTATCACTAACATATAGTTAACTTTTGATTTAAAATAACCATATCTAGATTTATTTACTTTCTACTATACATGCATTTACAGAATATAAAATATGACTGTAATGTTTTTATTTACAGCTGCAATTTTTTTTTTTGGTCTAAAACCCATTTAATCAATAAACGACAAGATGTGATACAAAATTAACACTCACTCTAAAATATCTATTTATTTTTTCATTTGTGTTTGAACTGTAGACTTAAGCAAATATTTGCTTTCAATTTAAAAGTGACTACTCTAGTAACATTTAACTTTTTTGCATTTCTTTTTCAATAGCAATAAGGACAGAATACAAATTTCATTCTTAATCTTTTTCAAGTAACTATATCAATAAAGAAATAATCCAAAAATGTATTCTTCTCTTTGTAAGAATATATACTTCAAATTAAAATACATATTTATTACACGACAAATCTAGTCAAATAGTTACATTTAGTACATCATAATTTCCTTTACTAAAATAGGAAGATAACTAAACCAAGCCTCTCATTTCTACTAAATGAGGGCTTACCAAATACATTTTTTTTTTTGCAACTAAATACAATAAGAAATAGGATCATTCCAAAGTTTCCCTTCCAATCTTTTCCCAAGAAAACCTGCAATAAAAGTTTGTAGGTTGTGACCATGGAGGCTCACCTCCCAACCTAGGCTTACAAGAAACCACCCCCGAGCTAGGAGAACCAAGGCTGAACGGGTTACACTCAAGAATAAATACATAAGCAAGAGGAATACACAACACAAACACTCCCAACCCAAAGATGAACAAAGTTACTTAGTGACTATTGTATACACATAATAATTGGTTGTGAGAAATTAAATAAATATTTTATATTTATTTAATAATTATTCTTCTATTAAATAGTTAATTTGAAAAGATTAATTTATTTAACTCATTTTTCGTATCTTTCTATTAATTAATATTTTATTAATTAATTCATTTATCCTATTCCTCTAGTTAATTAAATATCTAATATTTGATTATCTCCTCCAAACAATTAAATTGTAAGGCCTTCCCCAAGCCAAGCTTTGATTAACTTAGTTGACCATGTTTGACCCTATTAATAAATGTTTCATAATTCAATAGAATGGACAGTGTTAGACAAATAGATTGGTGAGAAAAGTAATTGAACCGAGTTATAGAGTTATTGCACCTTGTGGTGTACATTTTGATGTGTTATGAATTTGAAATCCTAAAAGATCCATTGATTGGATAATCTTGATTTAATGTATGTCAGCTATGTCGGGATGTAGAACTTATATGATTCCATGATTGGACAACATTGATGAATGTCAATACTTCATTTATATGCTTTATGATATAGAACTCTATATGATTCTAGAATAGAATAAATTGGAGATGATGTGTCATTATTGGATTTGTAGGACTTTATTATGAGGATAGAATTAAGATGTATGTTTTATGTGTGGACCAAAATTAGGAGAATTATGATAATTGCTTATGTGGATTTATTTGGATATGAGATATATTGAATTGTTCAAATGTAAATTGTATGCGAAGTGTTTGATGTGTATTCTAATTCATGTGTTTAATATTATACGAGGTTATCGGAAATTACTAATGTGTATTTGAGTGGCGCAGAAAAAGATATCCATGTGACCATGGAAATATTATGGAGAACCAAACCTAGACCTATGTATGTTCGTAAAGCCAGGGATTGTCTATTTGGAGAGACAACACCCCGTTTGTGTTGTATTTTATTCGTAACAGTAAATGATGCATGTGTGTTAAGTGTTATTTAATTGATTTATGTAAAATCCACAAGAGACGATTTCATGTATAAATTTGTAAAAGTATTTTCTTTGTGTCACTTGACACATGTGTGGATTTATGTTTGAATTTTTAAATTTGTCTCTTGGTGGGAATTGTTTAACTATAGCTTTTTCAATTAAATTTAATGTGATTCCATAAATGCCTTGGGTAGAGGATCCTTGGGATGGTCAACATAGGTTTGACCTGAAAATAAACTTCAGAGGGGTTAAAAAGGGGTTAAATGGACACCTAGGGGTAGTTTATTAGGGTTTCCTAAAGCCCATAAGGTATACCTAAGGGTTAGGGGTAATTTTAGGCAAGTTTCTACTCCCATGTGACCTTTTAGACACCCTAAAAAGTGATTTTTCTAAGTTGTGCGAAAATTGAAATTAGAAGACTTGAACCTAGTTGTAAACCTTCCTTTTCGAATGAGAGTTCCCTTTCCCATTTTACCTTACCTTCCTTTTTAGTTTTGGAAACTTGTGAGAACTCTCACACTGGGCTTCTTAAGAAAGAATTAGAAAATTAGTGGGTAATCACCCACTCTCCATTTTTGGAGACAAAGAAAATTTGTAACAAAAAAGATAGATTTTGGATTGAGAATTTTGGCTAAGGGTAGAAAGAGAAGAACTGTGGAATTGGGCTACTCATCCTCAACAAAACTAGCATACCTTTGGGCAGTTTAAGGTTGGTTGTATTTTTTTTCTTATAATGATTTCTTATTGCATGTGTTTTGAAAGAAATGTTTGTGTAAAAGACTAGTTTTTCATACATGTATTTCTTGGAAATTTATTTGGTATTTTGTGTTTATGCAATGTAAGTGTTTTGGGAATAATCAAGACCTCCTACTCTTGGGATAGAGGAGGAATCTTGTGGGTGGTAGAAGTGACAACCCTCGAGTGAGAGACTCTCATTATGAGAGCGATCACAAGGGAATTTATGTGACCCTTGCTGCATGGCTTGTTTATGCATTGGGGGCCATAAGGAAGGAAATAAGGCATGAATGCCTTGGGGGGCATAAGGAATGTGGGGTTGTTATACTTGATGTATTTGGTTTACCATGAGGTGGCTATATGTTTTACCATACTTGCAGTCTCCTCAGGGTACTTGGTCCACTACCACCCTTGAAAAGACATCACAAATGTGTGGTGCAGTGTAGCCTGGGTTGGGATTGTGTTTGAGATGGTGTCTTCCCTTGTCTTTGGTGTTTGCATGTGTGTTACCTGTCTAGGGCTTGGTTCTCCGAGCTTGGGGGTGGCTACTAGTTAGCCTAGGCTGGGAGGTGAGCACTCCATGGTCATATCCTTTGATTATTTGCAGGTTGTTGGAAGGAACGATTTAGGACAAATGAAAATTTGACGGAGTTATTTGTTGCAGAAAACTATTGGAAATATATTTATTATTTTGTTTAAAGTCCTCATTTATTAATAATGAGAGACCTATTTGTAAAATGATGATAGTGTCTTTTAAATGTAATTTAAAGAAATGTACTACTTTAGATACTGCAATAATGAAGTGAATAATTTTGGATTTAGTTCCTAAAGTTTTAGAAAATTGATAATTGTTGAGTATATATTATTTTGAGAAGAAAGAGATTTATTTCATCCCTCTTATGCTTATGAAATACATTAGGAAAGTAAAGAATTAATTTAATGATTGCATGCAAGTTACTTTGAGTACCAATATTTTCAGTTAATTCCTAATTGCATGGTTAAATTTAAAGGATTCTAGATAAATAAAATTGCAGAAATTAAAATCACATATTTATTTGCAGAAATTTAAGTCTAGAAATTAAATGGTCTATCTAGTTTTAATAATCACATATGTATATAGTTGCTGTTAAAATTATTGAACTCTATTATTTACCTTTTTGTAGAAAATAAAATCTAGAGATGAATAGCCTATTTGATTTAAATAATATCATATTCTTTAGTTGCTATATAATTTCATTGGATTCCTGTCAATCATTATTGCAGAATATAAATCTAAACTATTTAGTCTACCTCTGATTTATGGTATTTCACTTCAAAAAGAAATACTAATACCTTTATTTAAATCCGAGAATTAATAATAAACTGATCTATGTTTTTGAAAAGAAAAATAATTTATATTTGTTCAAATGAAAGTTTAGCCCTAAATCCAATGAGCTTTCAAAATAAATGCATACAAATAGATATATATACCTATATATTTATTTATATTTACATTTAAAATATATGTATATAAATAAATATATATATACATAATATATATTTATTTATATTTATTTTTGAATTATAATTATATATATAATACAAATTATATATATATATATAAATAAATATATATTCCCATATATTTATTTATATTTACATTTAAAATATATGTATATAAATAAATATATATATACATAATATATATGTTTATTTTTGAATCATAATTATATATATAATATAAATTATATATATATATATATATATATAATTACATTTAAAAAAATATATATATTACAAAGCAAAGTTTTTTTTAAAACATAAAAAGAAAAACTAAATAAAAAAAAAATATAGCAAGGAAAAGGGGCTTGGCCCCTGCGGACCCCCCGCAGGGCGGTCCCCTCCTTGCAGTGGGCAGCGACCCTGCAGTGGTGGCCGAGGCCGCCTCTGTGGGCCGTGACCCGCAGATCCGGCAGTGGCCGACCCTATGGGGAGCCTTTCCCCACAACCTCCGCCACTCGCCGCCGAAATCCGCCATGGTTGCCGCTCGGCAAAAACGCCCCTGCACAATTGAAAGAACACACACACACACACAAAAAAAAGAAGCCCTAGCCGGTTAGGGCTAGGGTAGTACGAGCATTAAGATATATAGAAAAAAAATATAGAAAGGTATCTTTTTATATTAATAAAACTAGGGTATTATAAAAGAAAAAGGAGATTATAAAATGTAGGGTATTTTATAATTCTATATTCTTAGTTAGGGTTGCATGGGGATTTTTATAAATATGTGGAAATTATTATAATATTTATATATATAATATATATAGAGTTTTGAAATATGAATGGATAGGGCATATTTTAGATTGAATATGTGGTTAGGTGTTAAAATTTACATATGAGTTATATAAGTGTTTATAAAACAAAGAGATTAGGGTTTCAGTATTTACGTAATATATTTCAGTTAAGTTATTGGGACATTATATTTAGAAAATAAATAATGTTTCCATATATATGTGTTTTGAATAAAAAGGAGATATATAGTTTAAACCCATGAATGTATAAATTGTCTATAATGTTAGATTAAATATTTTATCAAGTGTTTATATTTTATATATGTTTTCAAATAAACATATGGGCATATTTTATAAAAAAAAAATGTTTTTTTAAAAAAAATTATATTATTTTTGGAGTTAATTATTAGGAAATTTAACCTGTTGGTAGTTATTTGTATATATGGAATAATTTCAGACCAACTTAATATAGGTTTTAGAGACTTAACCTTATAGGATGATTCTCGCTATGGATTTAATCAACCCTTTAGTCGATTTAGTTTAAACTACATTTTAAATATGTTAAAATAAAATATAGACTTATATAAACTAAGTGCTAGAACTAATTTAGTTAGTCCTCAAAATCAATTGATGATTATTGAAGATTATTAATGTCTTCGTCAATTATTTTAGAGAGCTTTGACTTAATTAATCTATTGATTAAATTTGACGAGATAATAAAATAATTCATTTAGTACTCCGCTTTTAAATTAAATTATTAAGAAAGGGGGTAGTAACAGGATGACAGGAGCTTGATATTTATTAAATAATTGTTATTTTCCAAATAAATTTTATTAATGTCTAATTATTAGAAAATGGATCTAATTAAGTAGTAATAAGCACAACTGTGATGAAAGGGACTTTTGAGTGAATTTATTATTACTCTTAATGAAATTTTTCGATCTGCTGGATAATATAAGTTATCATTTTTGTTATGATAGTATTCGATATCATTTAAGAATTCACTTGGAACAAATTGTTAAGATGTATCAACTCATTTAAGCAATGGTTACATGTAATTTAGTGTTGTAAAAAAAATAAATTTGGTTGTGTTTTGCCCAAAAGTTTGGGCATGACATAAATATCTAATATTTAATGGTTATTCTCCTATCCTATGGTCTCAAATATTAAATAATTTTCAAAATTATTTAATCCCTTTTCCAACTCACCCTCCATCTCCACTTCATTTTCACTTTGCCAACTCATCAAACATGTGGCTAAGGAAATTAATATTTCTTAAATATTAATTCATCATTTATCTTCAACCTCCAAACTTGATGAAAATTGTGTACGTACACATATTTCATAACCATTTCCTATATTCTCTCCAACCCCCCCTACATCTTAGGAAGGACTTGAGTCCACTTGTTCTCTCAAGCCTAAATTTCCTCCAACCATCCCTAGATTCCCTCAGACAGCAACCCAGACAAGGTGAGATGAGTGACACTTGTCTTCTCCTTCCCCCTTTCTCTCAACCTTCACCTTTGCTCACAACCATTCAAATCAGCAGATTTGATCAGGATCGTTGATCTGAGCCACATCATCTAATCCTCTCAAGGTCTATAAAATCAAGAGTTTCAGTTGAGAGAGAGTTAGTCTTAAAATTAATCATATGCATCCGTGAGTTTTTGAAGCAAATAGAAAATAGCAATAGCAATTATCATATAGCATAATCATTTTAGCATAATCATGTAGTATTTGCATATCATAGTATCAGTTAACTACAAGTTATTAGTCCATTCTTCATATGCCATCTTGGAAGCCATCTGCAACCTGGAACAGTGGTGTTAGGACACAATGGGACATAAACCATGAAGGTAATATTAGTATTTTATTTCATATGTACTTCATGTAGTTTCATTGATTGAATTTGGATTTCCTGTAGCATTTCCATTGGTATTTTGTGAAACTAACTTATTGCAAGTAACATTCTGAGGATGAAATTCAAGTCCACACATTTTGGCACCCACCGTGGGGCTCATAGACCTCGCATATACCTTTCAAAATCTCGTAAATAATAAAATTAAAGCATTTTTAATGTAGATTCATGCATGTGTGAATTTTGACAATGCTTTTGTTCTATAGGTTAGCGCATTTGCATCCTAGGTTAGCAAATTTGCCTTCTAGGTTAGTGCATTTGCACCATAGGTTAACGCACAAGCATTTTATATTAGCGCTTTTGTCTTAAAGTCTATGCATTTGCATTACAGGTTTACGTATTTGTGTCCTAGGTTAGCGCATTTATCAACAAAATCATGCTTTTGTATCCACAGAGCAGTGCTTTTGTAGTCTAGGTTAGCGCTTTTGACCCGCAGGTTAGTGCTTTTGAGAAAAAAGGTAGCACATGTGTTAGATTAGCGCTTCTATTTACAAACTAACAAAAAATTCTTGCAGGTCCGAATGTCCAAGAAATCAGATTTTTCAGATTACTAACATGCATGTGCAGGATGGTATTTAAGGTAAATTTTATGCATTTCATCATCTAGTTAATTAAAAGCTTTGTTTTGGGAAGTAACTGTTAGGAATCCCACAGATACTAAGAGGGGGGGGGGGGTGAATCAGTATCTGACCGGTATATATAATTTCTTAACTTAGAACATAATATAACAGTGTACTGATATGTAAGAAATAATGCAATAAACAAAATCAAGAACATCCACATGAAAAGCACACCATAACACAAGATTTCAACAAGGAAACCCGGTGTGGGAAAAACCTCAGTGGGATTTGTGACCCACAATATTCACTCACTGGCCAATAAGAGAATATTACTTACAATAGGGGCCTGCACATGTAGGAAGGCCAACTGCCTAGAGCTCACTGCTCAATGGGAAGTCTCACTAACTTACAATGAAGATTATACAAATCCAATATCTTGTACTTCTTTACAATAGCATCTTCAATGCCAGATTCAGTACCGGTTCCTGCTCTGTTCTTTACATATACCCCTTAACCTATATTTCACATAATAGGTCTGCCTAATATTTTCCTTATTACTTATATTTTCTCTATCAAATGTCTACAATGATCTCTTTTATATATGAGTCATTTTACAATTTGCCAAGTCGGCTTACACATTTTTACAATAATAAACAAAATATAAAAATCCTGTTGGCCTCTGTGCCAGTATACTTCCTTTCTTCTGTGCCGGTGCCGGTGTCCTGAGTGCCGGTGTAGAGTGTGGTCTGCTGATGCTAGTATAATGCCTTTGCCGGTGCCATAAGATTGCAAGGTTGCCATCAATGACAAAACCTTCAATCACATACAATGTCTCATTGGAGTGTGCATATGCCAACAATCTCCCCCTTTGGCATTGATGGCAACACTCATGAGAAATTTCAAAAATGATCCAAAAATGTGAATTCCAAAAAAAATGTTACCAAAAATGTGTGAGCTCCCCCTGAGCATATGATTCCTATGATTTGAATTTTCTCATCATCCCACTACTCCCCCTTTGGCATCAATGACAAAGGTTGTCAAGATGTCAGTAGAGTTTGTAGTTTCAACCTTGTAAGTGGGTGGTTACAGTTTGAAAAAGATCTCCCAAAATCAAGTTTATATTGTCCATAAACTTTATGCTATCCTTTATTGTTGTCTCTATTCTCTTCACTGTATTGGTGAGATGCTGCAAATGCTCTGTCAGTGTTTTCATTCCCTGTATTAGTGCCTCAGATACTTCCTTCCATAGAGAGGCTAGATAGTCCAATCTTGGACTTAGTTTTGATCTCAGATGCTTTGCCTTATTTACTATTCTTTCTTTCTCTCTTTCCAATTTAAGTAGTTCTTCCTCAAAATTTGTTATCTTCTCCTCAAAAACTGATAGTGTATCAGGTGAGTTGACAAAACTATCTGCAAGTTTATTGATCTCATCCTGTACCTTGCTCATTTTCTTGTGTATATCTACAGTCAAAAAGTTTGTTTTACAGACATCTTTGTACATATTTTTGTACTCTTTCAATAAATTACATAATTCCGATAGAAGTGTGTCAAAATCTCTATTACACTTCTTTATTTGCTCATCAAAGAATTTCTGTTTTTCAATTTCTACCTTATCCTTCAATGACTCTTCTTTTATTTTCTCAATGTTTTCTGAGATATATTTACATAGTGTATCAAGTTGTCCTAAAGAATCTTTGTTGTCTATATTATAGTTGGGAGCAATTACCTTCAAAATTGGTATGGTATCATCAATTGCTTTGTAAGCTTGTGAGCTGCAGTCAGTTATTTTCTTGATAGAATCTAATAGTACCTCAGTCACATTAGTTGATTTGTAGCCTGATGATGAATCAACAATCTGAGTACCAGTGGAAGTAACCAAGCTTGTATTGACCTCTGGTAGGTCTGTTTGTGTCTGCATTTCTTTAAGCAATGGTTTTTCTACTTCACTAGTTGCCGGTGGTACTGTTTCCTTATATACCTATTCCTGTTGTTGTTGTTGCTATTCTGGAGCCTTTTGCTTTGTTTGTTCCTCTATTTGTTGCATTGCCTTAGTTTGAGTCCGAGTCTCTACCTTTTTCTCTTTGTCTTCTGTCGGTTTCTCCTGTGTCTTATCAGTTTCCTCAGCTACCGGAGGCTCACTAGCCATATCAGTCTTATCAGTTGTATCTTTGTCTACCACTATCAACATCCACAGTATATAAAACTTCAGGATTAGGATTATCATCCTCTGCATCCATACTCTCAGCTACCAGTTGATCTTCTGTAGTTGTTATTTTTATCGGTGGAGTAATTAAAGGAGGTGGGGGTAAGTTGTCTCTAACTTTGATACTAGGTAGTCCACCAACTTTACCTTTCCCCTTGTCTCTATCTTTTTGATAAACTTTTACGGGTTTGGGGTTCCTGTACTCTTCTTGTTTTTCTTTCTCAACTAGGAATATATCCCATCCATTTTTTGTCTCCTCTATCACCTCATTAACTCTTCCTACCATTACAGCAACGTGCCAGTGTGTAGTAGAAAATACTGTCCGGTTGGCTTGAGCAATTAGGTCATCAATTTCTTGGGGAGAGTTTATCAGATAAACAACAAGTAACTTTTCAATTTTTATTTTCTTATCTAGTTCTATTACTGCTTGTCTTCTTGCTTCTAGTCTTTTAAATAGCTCATCTGGAATTTCATTGACTACTTCCATCAAAAAATTCTTATACATATCCATGTGCAATATAACACTATTTTCAACTTGCTCTTTTTCATCAGCTATTAAGGTGTCATATATTTTCTTTGTGTTCTTCAATTTACCTTCCTCTGTGATTTCATTCAGCAGTATATCAAGAGGGGCCAAGTCTTTGTTTGTCTTCTTCTTCTTCTTGGGTGTCAGTTTCTTCTTTGGTGTAGCCTTTCTTACCGAAAATCTCACTGCTTGTTGCTTTTGTCTTTTCCTCCTGGGTGAGGGTGTGGTTGCCGGTGAGGGATCTCTTTTCCTTACTACTCTTTTGAAATTTGCAGGCATGTCACTCCCTCAAGAAGTACCTACCGGTGATAGGTGAGTTTCAGGTTGTGGAGCTGCTAACTCATCCTCTATTATACCGGTTTTCTTCAATACATCTTCTTTGATGGCTTTTGCTTGTCTGGAACCTTTCCTTACAACTACCTCAACCTTTTTCACTCTTTTATTTAATTGTATTTGTCTTTCAATGGTTTTTGCACTACCAAATACTTCTTCCTTAGGTTCTCAGGGGGCTTCCAGAAGTGCTTTAGCATATGTTTCAACTATGTGATCATCTGTTTCATAGCCCATCTCAGTTACCCAAACTGTCCTAGGGATGACTGCTTCCATCTAGATTTCATCTTTCTTGATGACAAAGCATATTTCATCTTTGTATTTGTCGATAATCTTTTGTGATAACCTTATTCTTTTCTTCATTTTGGCCTTTAATGCTTGAAAGAAGTCATGAATATTGTTTTCCTTGTTTTCACCCATGTTATTGAATAGTTCTGTTAATTATTTGCCTACTGGTATATCATATCCAAGTTCTTTGTAACCTATACTAGGAACCTATTTTGTTATATGTAGCATCAAACATACTAACAGATTTCCAAACTTGAAAGTTCCTTTCTTGTCCTTCTTGATCTTTCCAAGGCTGTCAATTAATTCATCTTTTAACCACTCACATACATCAATTTTTGCATTATTTGTGACCATATCATAAGCACTTTTAATGCATAAACTTGAAACTGAATTGAGTCTATTTGCATGAGTAGCTTTATATCATAATATCATGCTAATAAATCTCACATTAATGTCTGTTACATCATTAACTCTTAGGGACCTCTTGTCGAATGTTGCACTAGTTAGGTTTGTAACTAGGTCATTGGAAACCTTCTTGGTTTTATCTGGTCTTTTACCGGTGGTCGGTAACCTTGTGACAACTTTCATAGCTTCCTTGGTGATTTTGTGGACTGCATCCAACCAGAAAAATTCACCATGTACCCTGCTTAAGACTATCCTAATCACATCCTTTGGAAATTCAAGAATGCTAAGGATCTCTGTAAATCCTAGGGTCTTAATGATCTTGTGTTCATCTTTTACATTGTCAGTTTTATCACATATCATAGTTTTAAACATGGTTTTAATTTCATCATCTCCTAGTTCCTCAATGTTGCAATGGATGTACATTCTAGGGTCTTCAGCATAAACAACTCCCTTAGGAATTTGAGAAAAAGCACCTAAGGTATCATCTTTCTTTGCTACCTCAGGAACTAACTGAAATACGGGCCTAGGTCTTTTTATCACTTTGACAACAGTAGGATTTTCTATATATTCAATTGTAGAGGTGGATGCCATGATTAAATACCTTTTACTACCTTAGGATGGATGATTGCTTGGAGTGTTCTTGCTTCTTGCTCGAAATGCCTTAGCTCGGAATCTTCACGCTCTTTGTAAGTTTGAAATCTCGGTGAAATGAAATGGAGCCAAAACCTTAATTTTATAGTGTCTATTCGCCATCTACCACATTAATCTCATGCCGGTTAAGTATTCACTTAACATTGTTTGCCAGTAATAAGTAATTTCCAACTTCTTATCTCTAACTGAGGGAATAATAGCACATGTGTCAATAGATTGCCAAACCCTCAAGGAAATTTTCTTCAATTTGATGAAGAACTTCCTATTGGTGGAGCACTGCTCAGCATCACTCTGTTCTACTGGTGAATCATTGGTTGGTTCTACCGGTGGAGGAGTATTCCCAATATTTAGATCAGCTTTTCTAATCCATTGTTTTGAGAATACTTGCTTAACCTCTTCAACTTTTTCTTTACCTTTCAAGCTAGAACTTTTGTTGTCTACTGGTGTTCCTTTACTTCTACAGAATTTAGCAATATGCCCAATCTTGTTACATGCATAACAAGTTACATTATTTTTCTGAATAGCTTTTCCATAACCTATGCTGGTTTGTGTTCTGCATTTATTAGATAAATGTCCAAATCTTCCACAAACATAACATCTCACATTCATTCTGCAGTTTTCAGAATTGTGACCTTCTTTGTTGCATTTAGAACATTGACTGATGGGTGTGTTGATATTTTGATAATTTCTAGATCTACATTCATTTTCTCTATGACCATACTTATTACAGTTAAAGCATTTTCCATTGAATTTATAAGCATTAGGTTGTCTTGCCGGTTTGCTATGACCCAGAGTATTTGTAGTATCGGAGCTTTCACCAACTTCAATGCCAATTCCAAAAGTGTCACCTTTAGGTTTTTGATTCTTCAGCAAGGTGCCAAGTTCCTTTGATCTTTTCTTGAATTTTTTTTATGTTGATTTGCAGTTTCTAGTTGTTTTTCTAAGACTTCTTTTTGTCTCATCAATTCATTGGACTCATTCTGAGTATGCATCAGATCTATCTTCAACATGTCATTTTCATAGCTAAGTCTTGTGTTCTCATTTGCTGCATCACTTAGTCTTCTGGTCAATTCTTCTTCATTCTTCTTCCTATCCTCAATCTTTTTGCAAAATCTCATAGTCATATCCTGCATCTCATTCTTTGTTGTCACGATCTCTTGTTCCAACTTTCTTATCATATCATTAAGTGATTCCTTTTCATCATTCTCATTTTGCAATTTTTCACAAAGTTCTCTTCTCTTATTTCTTGCAATAGTAAAATTTTCTTTAAGTGCTTGAATGATATCCTGAGCTGCCCTTAAATCATCTTCTAGTTTGATATTTTTCAATTTTTCTGCATCATAGTCTGTAAGAGCTCCTTCAAGTTGCTTCATTAGATTTTCCATCTTTACCAGTGTCAAGATCTTCCTCAAGTTGTTAGGCTTTTGAAAATAGAGGACCAAGCTTTGATACCAATTGTTAGGAATCCCACAGATACTGAGAGGGGGGGGGGGTGAATCAGTATCTGATAGGTATATATAATTTTTTAACTTAGAACATAATATAACAGTGTACCGGTATGCAAGAAATAATGCAATAAACAAAATCAAGAACATCCACATGAAAAGCACACCATAACACAAGATTTTAATGAGGAAACCTGGTGTGGGAAAAAACTCGGTGGGATTTGTGACCCACAATATTCACTCACTGGCCAATAAGAGAATATTACTTACAATAGGGGCCTGCACATGCAGGAAGGCCAACTGCCTAGAGCTCACTGCTCAATGGGAAGTCTCACTAACTTACAATGAGGATTATACAAATCCAATATCTTGTACTGCTTTACAATAGCATCTTCAATGCCAGATTCAGTACCGGTTCCTACTCTGTTCTTTACATATACCCCTTAACCTATATTTCGCATAATAGGTCTGCCTAATATTTTCCTTATTACTTATATTTTCTCTATCAAATGTCTACAATGATCTCTTTTATATATAAGAGTCATTTTACAATTTGCCAAGTCGGCTTACACATTTTTACAATAATAAACAAAATATAAAAATCCTGTCGGCCTCAGTGCCGGTATACTTCCTTTCTTCTGTGCCGGTGCCAGTGTCTTGAGTGTTGGTGTAGAGTGTGATCTGCTGATGCCGGTATAATTCCTTTGCCGGTGCCATAAGATTGCAATGTTTCCATCAATGACAATACCTTCAATCACATACAATGTCTCATTGGAGTGTGCATATGCCAACAGTAACATATCATATCTTGTTCATCTAGTTTAACTAAGAGGATGAATTGACAGTATGCAACTTGCATTTTTAGTATTTTCTCTAAAATAGTTGCACATAGACTTTTAAAAGGGATAAAATAAACACCATGCTTGTTGGAGAAACATCTCCAAATAGGACTTAGCCAACAATTGCTTTTAAAAGGTTAAAAAGAACACTTATATTTTGTGTCTCTAAAGTGGTAGGTATATGCTCTCCCCTTAATTGGGTGACCAAAAATCCAAACCACTCTTTTATGCTTTATTTACTTTCAAGCAATTAAATCCTGTAGAGGGCTTGCCTTCCGGAGCTCCCTTGACGGAGCTAGTGAGAGAGGAATGATCTAAAGTGGAAATGGGCTAATACTGAGTCCTTCCAATCCACTATAAATAAATCGTGTTTGTGACGAAATTTGCACACCACATGTGTTGATAAGTTCATACCGACACTATGTTTCCCCATAAACCCTATGGAGTGTAACCTCTATAGGCTGGGAACCTTCTGTATTTATAGAGATGAAAGTGCCATATGTATGGCCACATGATCAAAAGCCTTTACTAAAAACCACTTGTACTAGTTGCCAAAATCCTTCTAGTTGTTGGCACAGGAGGTTGGACCTCTGAAGTGGCTCACACATATGGTTCTTAGTAGAGATATAAAGTTTGCCATGGGGAGTTTTTCATGGAAACTGGTGCTTGGCTGCCCTGAAGAAGTGAGTGTCGAGGGTGGAGCCAGTGGGGTCAAGCATCTAAATATCCGCTTTGAATAGCGTAGCCTCGGGGGAAACCCTATGTGAGATTCAACAACTATTGTTTCAGCCTGCCATAGGAATTGTACTTGCTTGTGCATTTTATTTATTAGACATTGTGTCTTCTATGTCTGTAACATGTTCCAAATGGTAAAAAATTGAAGAAAATTATCATATACAAGTGAGCAAAATAAAAAAATCCAATAAATTGCTGAAAAAGTTTGATCAAAATGGTAATACAAAAAGCTTTCCAGCACTTGAAACACTAGATCAAAACCAAAGTGTCAAAACGTTAGTATCAAAATTATTCTTGAAGTAAGTTTGTCTCTATACCATCACATATTGTCAAAACTAGCTCAAACAACTAGGTCACTAATCCTACAAGTTATTCCCAAAAAGTTCTGTAAACATCAACATTCAACAAGCTATTGATTGAAACATCTTAAGTGCAAAAATCAACATCCTTGTCAAGTTTCTCATCAGGATAATCAAATCCTCTATTACGAAGCTTGATCAATCTATACTGGGTTCCTAATCTTGGATATATCTTTCCTATTTTGAACCTAGGTTATATCAAAACCAGAATTGCACCAACATTGGAATCAAACAAACTTGTGAATTGCCAAATGCTTATATGACTTTTAAGTATCACCTTAAGAAAATAAAACCCAGTTATAAAGCTACTCAGAAAAGGATAAGATTATTTATATCAATCGCACGATCTTATTGAAACATAGGACATTCCTACACTATTTTCATCACTACCTATGTGGTTGAGGTACAAAATTTGACGGTGAAATTTTGCAAAGATGTGCTTTTCAACAAAGAGACACTTTATCCCAATGAACAAATAATAGCGGTAAAATCAACAAGGCATATCTTCCTAAACCAATAATCACATATTGAATTTGTCCTTTGGAACTTTCAACAACTTTGAAATAATCACATGCCAGTTTGGACTAGAGCCCAACATGAACAACTTAGAAAACAACAACAAATGGAGGAGGAAGATAATCCTATATTCCAGACTTTTGGATTTACTACTGTTGATGAAGAAGCAGTCAATAGCACCATTAGAGACCTTGAGAAAGATTTCAAATTTGATAGGCTAATGGAAAAATTGTTGGCAAAACAAAAAGAAAAATATCTCTTGATGTTGGCAAAATCTGGAGCTAAACTACCACAAGACTTTAACATAGAAAGCTTGAAACAAGATGCGAGGCAAGTAACACCCAAAACATAGATGAGCCAAATAACGAAGATGTGAACAAAGAAAGCAATGAAGAAACAAGGAAAAAAAGGGATGACAAAAGAAAAGAGCGTAGTGATAAGAGAACTCATGAAGAGACAAGAAGAAACTATGTGGATAATCCATTATCAAACCTTACTCAGCAAATGCAAACTCTACAACAATAGATACAAGACATGCAAAATGGGACAAGCTCCAAGAAGTATTCATTAGAAGATATATGCCCATATCCATTCGATAAAAATCTGAATATGATACCATTTCCACAACATTGTGAGATTCCTAAATATGACAAATACAATGGAAAGTATGATCCTCAAGATCACATTAGGGAGTTTTGTACTATGAGCATGGAATTTGCTCATGATGAAACTTACCTTATGCATCTTTTTCCTAGGAGTTTAAATGGACAATCAATGGAGTGGTTTTCAAGATTACCATCCGGAATCAAATCCTTTGATGAACTCGTGAATAGGTTTATTTCACAATACTCCTACATTATAAGGAATGAAATAACAATGCTGGATCTCTGCAATGTTAAACAAAAGAATGGCGAATTCTTTATGATTTTCTTACAATGATGGAAACACATGTTTAATAGGTATCCTTGAGATGTACCTGATCAAGAAAAAATGGACATATTCATTGATAATCTTATCAGTGAAATGAGCTATTGACTAAGGAGGCAATGCCCTCCCTCTTTTGCCAAAATGATCGAGAATGGTCTGAAAATAGAGAACGCAATGGTAAAGAAAGGAGAGCTAAAACTTTACAATAATTCATACAACAACAACAACAACAACAATGACAAACCCAAGTTCTGGTCAAAGAATAGGAATGTCAGCAATGAAGGGAATGACAATAATAGTACTACAACACAACAACAACCAATTTCTAATCTATGAAGTCAAAACCCAAGCAATAACAATCCAGAAAACCATAAAGCCAAGTCCTTGTTCTCCAATCCTCGGAGGAAATTCACAAACATTGGAGAATCTTTGGAATCAGCTCTGAAAAACTCTGCTTGCCAACAAATTGATTGTTTTACCAGAAGCAAGAAGTTATGAACCACCAGTCAAGCCCAATTGGTGGAATGACAATCATTTTTGCAATTATCATCGGAATAAAGGACACCTAACAAATGATTGTCAGAGATTGAAACACCTTATCCAAGATCTAATCGATAATGGAACCATCATAGTGGATAGCCATAAGACAAATGAATCACACTTGGCTTTCAAAACTCCACTTCCGAATTATGACAAAGGTGAATCGACCCAATTAAAAGATGACAAAGGAAAAGCAAAAGTGAATTACACTTATACGTATAATGATGTGGTAAATGTGATCATTGTTAATAAAAATCCATCTTCAGAACCAATCAATGTTATCACGAGAAGCAAAGAAAAGGTTACCTTTCCAGGTATAGCAAAAGACTCAACATCCACATCACAACAATACAATTTAGTAGAGAAATTACAAAGAATACCCACTCAAATATCAATTCTGGAACTTCTCAAGGTTTCACCTATGCATAAGGAATTTTTGGAGAAAGCTTTAGTGGAAACAACAGTTTCAAAAGACTTGGATGTAGATCAGTTCCAAAACATGGTAGGACACCTTGTAGCTCCTCATTGCTTATCATTTTCTAAAAATGATGATGCATCCTTACAACATCCTCACAATGCTCCCTTACATGTTGAAGTCTCCATTAATAAAACTTGTGTTAAATGTGTACTCATAGATGGAGGAGTTGGCTTAAACATTTTTGTATTAAGTTTGATAAAAGCTTTGGGATATTTAGAAAATGCAGTAGACCCAAAAAAGAAAAAAACCATCAAGGCTTATGATGAAGCAGAACGTTCTTCTAAAGGAACTATTGTGCTACCAATAAGGATAGGACCTGTGGAAAGGGATACATTGTGTCAAGTTTTAGATTTGAACCTTTCTTACAACATTCTTCTAGGGAGACCATGGATTCACAAGATGCAAGTAGTTCCTTCTACATATCATCAATGTGTGAAATTTTCTCATGAAGGAAAATAAATCACTATAATTGCAGATTCCAGTCAATATTGCAATAATGTGAAGCCAACACAAGATACACTAGTTCCACATAATAGAGAATCAGTATATCCTACCAAATAAATTCAAGAAAAGTTATGGGAAACTTTTGAAGAAAAGCTCAAATTAAATGATGAAGGAATGGGAAAGTATTCTTTGCAAAATTTTCCACTTTCCCCTAAGTCATATGGAAAGCCTATAGATATTAAATCAAAGGCATCAAGAAAATCAAAATATATGTTTAAAGGAACTTTTGTTAGTGCTGGAACTCTTGAAGAGGAAAATGAAGACAAAGACATTCTTGGTTGGTTGTACAAGGATGAAGATAAAACTATAGCAATAGCGGTGGAAGTCAATATTCCCATAAAACAATATGGCAAAGGATATGAAATCATGTAAAAGATGGGATATGAAGGAAAAGGACCAATTGGTAAGCAACATCAAGGTATTTTAGAACCTATTTATCCGCACTCACAATCCACAAAAGATAAATCCAAGTTGGGATATCTAAAATTAAATCAAAAGCAACATAATCATCAACAACAAAAGTGGAGAAAGAAATCAATTTCTAAAGAAGAAAACTGGCAAGAAAAGCTACATCAAGCAGCTGAAATAGTAACCAATAAACAAAAGAAGCAAGAAGAACATAAAAAGAAAGAAGAGGAGATTACCATCAAAGGTGAAGAAAAATCTTGTCAAACAACTGCAAAATCTGAACAAGATATTCTAGAAGCAATAAAAATAGAGATGACAGAAATCAGATAACTTTTTGCACCATACGACATTCCAGTATGGTATAGTGGAGTAATCTTAGATCAGGATTCAGAAACATATTCCAATGAGTATGAATGGGGTCCAGATGTCTTATCTACTACATCAAGTAAGGAACACAATGAAGATCAAGCAACTATCACGAAAGAAGACTTGTCTATTGCAGAACAAAAGATGAAGTTAGAAAGAAGGCAAGAAAAAATCAGAATTCAGAGAAAAGAGGCATATGCAAAAAGGAAAGGAAATGACAAAGACAAAGAAGTAATGCCACAAGAAGTACAAACAAGGATAGATCAAGCATCTAGAAATACAAGATTTTCATCAAAAGAGGAACAAGATGTATCCAGATGTGGCAGAACCCTAGAAGAACTAAGAGATAGTCAAGTTGGATTGACTATTAGTCCAGAAGAAGTTGAGTTTGAAAGGAGGCAAAATCTATTAAAAGAATCCTCTTTATCATGTGCACAAATATGTCAACTTCTAAATGCAAATGAGGTCAATCAAGAAGGAACTTGTAGTATTAAAGATGTGTGTGTGGATATAATCCATTCATTTAAGGGACAAACGTCAGTTGAATAACCACTTGAGTGTGAACTACACAATGCTAATATTAATTTTGTTAAGACTACTTCGGAAATGCTTGAGAAAGACAATTCTCAAAAACATTTAATCTATGACAGTACCTATTATACACCAAGCTATGATCATTATGTCATGAATGTTGAAACACCTAATGATGACAGTGATTATGATTTACCCCTTATTCATCCTAAATTAATTGATTGGGATAATTTAGATAACCTCGAACTAAATGTCTTTTCTAATGATCATGACTTAGCCATGTACCTTAACGCTGTTGAACCCATCCCACCTAAGATATCTTCCATTGCAGAATCAAGTGATGTTTCTTGTAGTCAGGAAAATGCCAACATTTCCAGTTGCAACAACAAAATAAAACAAGGAAAGAGAACTATTGTTGAAAACCATTTCATGGCAACATTAGATCAATCAAAAGAGAAAACAAAGGACGTATCTGATGGTGAAAACCTCCTTGAGGTACTAGAAGATGGAAGGTTTGACATTCTTCCTACATATTTTCAAGAGAGATCTACTATCCTGATAGAACCAACATAAGTAGTAAACATTGGTACATCAAAGGATCCTAAAATACTTCATTTTGCTGCCTCATTGTTAGAAAAAGAGAGGAAAGAATACATGGAATTCTTTATGCAAAGACAAATAAATTTTGATTGGTCTTATGCAGATATGACAGGACTTAATCCTGATATTATCATGCATCATCTTAATGTGGATTTAAAAGAAAAACTCGTTAAGCAGAAGCTAAGCAAGATGCATCCACACATTGCTCTTCTTGTAAAAACTGAGCTGAAGAAACTATTAGAAGTAGATTTCATAAGACCAATTGCTTATCCAGAATGGGTTTCAATTATTGTACTAGTATCAAAGCCAGATAAGAGAATAAGGGCCTGTACACATTTCAGAGATCTGAATAAAGCATGTCCAAAAGATGATTTCCCACTACCAAACATTGATATCATAGTGGACTTATCAGTAGGACATGAGATGTTTTCATTAATGGATGGCTTCTCAGGATATAATCAAATAAGAATCGCACCTAAAGATCAAGAGAAGACAACTTTCACCTGTGCATGGGGAACATATTGCTGGAATGTTATGCCATTTGGGCTTAAGAATGCAGGAGCGACTTATCAAAGGGCTATGATGACAATTTTCCATGATATGATGCACACATTTATGGAAGATTATGTTGATGACATACTTGCAAAATCTCATACAAGACAAGAACATTTGAACATTTTAAGCAAGATTTTTGATAGGCTGGAAAGATATCAATTGAGATTAAATCCAAATAAATGTGCATTTGGGGTAACCTCTAGAAAGATCCTTGGGTACATTATATCAGCTCGTGCTATTGAAGTAGATCCTGAAAAAGTCAAAGCTATCATGGAGATGGAGTCACCTAAGAACATAAGTCAATTGTGATCTTTACAAGAAAGATTGCAATCAATCAGGAGATTTGTTTCTCAGTTAGCGGATAGATGTCTTCCATTCACCCATCTTCTACATAAAAATGTTCCATTCAAATGGGATCTAAAATATGAAGAATCTTTCTTGCAAATAAAAGAATATCTTATGAGTCCTCCAATACTGATATCGCCAACCAAAGGGAAACCATTGTTACTCTATGTCTCCACAACAAGTGTATCATTAGGTGCTCTCCTAGCTCAACATGATGATGAAGGAAAAGAAACAACGGTTTATTATATCAGTAGAACACTTGTTGGCTATGAATTAAATTATTCCTCAATTGAAAAGATATGTCTAGCAGTTGTATTTGCAACTCAGAAGCTACGACATTATATGTTGATTCATTCTGTGAAACTAATAGCAAAGATAGATCCTCTCAAACATTTGTTGAGCAAGTCAACATTGACAGGGAGACTATCCAAATGGGTTATGATACTGAGTGAATTTGACATAGAATATTTTAACCGGAAAGCTATCAAGGGACAAGTGATCGCTGATCAATTGGTTGATGCACCTTTACAAAATGACATGCCTTTGCACATCAAATTTCTTGATGCAGATATCTTAACAGTAAGTACAAACTTTTGGGAATTGTACTTTGATGGTTCTTATATACAATATGGATCAGGCGCAGGAGTGTTTTTCATCACACCTCAAGGACACACAATTCTGAAATCGTATAGACTGCAATTTCCATGCACCAATAATACTGCAGAGTATGAAGCATTGGCTATAGGGCTTAAAATAGCCATTGAGTGGAACGTCAAAGAACTACATGTCTACGGTGATTCACAACTTATCATAAACCAAATAAATGATGAATATCAAACAAAGGATGATAAGCTTATGCCATACAAATAGCTGGTGGAGGAATTTAAAGAACACTTTAAAGAAATATCATTCACCCAGATTCCAAGAAATGAGAATAAAGCAGCAGATGCAATGGCTACAATAGCATCTCTCTTGCAAAATAAGGAGAATCAACAGCATTACAAATTTCTCGTGGAAGATATCTTAACCCCTACCATCCAATCCCAACATACCTGTCAAATTTTCCATATATCAGGAACCAGTCAATCCTTATACGGTCAAATTTATCAGTATTTAAAAGATCATATCCTTCCTCTTGAATTATCTCGTTATCAGAAAAGAAACTTTATCTGTCAGTCCTCTCGCTATACTATTATTGTTGATATCCTATATAGGCATGGTCTAGATGGTACATTGTTGAGATGTCTTGAAAAGGATGAATCTGAGAGAGTTCTTAATGATATTCATGTGGGTATTTGTGGTACACACTCAAGTGGGTTAACATTGGCTAAGAAAATTATTCGTATGGGTTACTTTTGGCCTACTATGGAAAGAGATTCATTCACATATGCTAGAAAATGTAAACAATGTTAGATCCATGGAAATCTCATTCATGTACCAGCACAAGCGTTATATCTTATGACAGGATCATGGCCATTTCCACAATGGGGCCTTGATTTGGTAGGAAAGATCAATCCCTCATCTTCTAATGGACATAAGTTTATTCTTATTGCTACTGAATATTTTACTAAGTGGATTGAAGCAGTGCCTTTAACAACAGTGACAGGAAAACAAATATCATCATTCATCTTGAATTATATAATCTGCCGCTATGGAGTTCCTATGACCATTATCACTGATAATGGAAGACCATTCAAAAATCAAGATGTGAAAGAGCTATGTGGACAATTTCATATCCAACATAGGTTCTCTACTCCATATTATCCAGAAGGTAATGGTCAAGCTGAGGCATCAAACAAAACTGTCTTGAAAATCTTGAAGAAAATAGTCAATGAAGCTGGAAAAGATTGGCACATTCAGCTAAATCTTTCTCTTTGGGCATACCGAACTAGTGTCCGCACTCCAACAGGGGTAACTCCATATTGTTTGGTCTATGGATCAGAAGCCATATTACCTATAGAAGTAGAGATACCTTCTCTATGAGTATCCTTGCACAGTCTTATACCAGAAGAAGAACAACAAGTCTCTTGACTCCAAGAACTAGAACTAATTCACGAATGTTGCCAAAATGCAACAGAATACTTGAAAGTATACCAACAAAGAATGGCAAGAAGCTATAACCACAGAGTCAAGCCATGTATTTTCTAGATTGGAGATATATTTCTAAGAGAAAATCAAAGAAATCAACAAGACCAGGAAAAGAAGGGAAAATTTGAACTGAATTGGCTAGGACCTTTTGTCATAGTAGCAACATATGGATCAGGAGCATACAAGTTATCTACCCCTAAAGGTGATTGGTTTGATGAACCTATCAATTCTTTCCATCTCAAGAAAATCTATGCTTGAGATATAAAGTCCTGAAAAAATAAACAAAAAACATATAAAGTCCGGAAAAAATCAATAAAAAGCATATAAAATCCAAAAAAATGCAATCAATTTAAATGGTGAAAACCTAGTAAACAGGTGCTATCTAAAAAGTGAGTTCCTCCATCTGTGAGATCACTTTGTGCACCTATCCACTCCATCCTATCACATCTATCACTTCCATCTATCTTAGTTTATCCATTCTATCTTTCACATCCATTTGCTCTGAACCATTTAGCAAGAAATATGCAACTTACCAACAGTTATCAATCTTTGACATACTTGTCATAGTCACTGTCTTAGATTTTATCAAAATCAATCATATCTACATTTTTATCCTGCCATGGTTTGGATCTTGATCAATTCATACATCCATAATAAATTTTTGTTTCCATTGGGGGCAAAATCCTAATTTCTTTTTTCTAAGGTGATCTTTTGAATCTTTGAAAAGCCTAAAACATTCGAAAAACTTAGAAAAACCAAAAACACCTAGGATTTTGAAACAGATAATGAGCAAATAAAGCAATGAAAATCAAGGCATTTCATCAACAACTGAATCATGCAACTCAGAAACCAATCAATTAACAAGTAATAAAGGATTATCAAAGATCATTTGTCAAGATGATTATATCAGTTAATGACCATAAGAACATGTGAATGACATACAAGATTCATTGTTTATATCTTGATTTTATTGTTAATCATGTACTCTATGCAACTAAAGGATGTCCATGACTAGAGAAGCTATGATGGGCATGATTATTTTCTTTGATTGTTGTTTGTGGTTTATCTCTTACTACGGTATGTACTTGTCTAAGGATATGATCGGCAAAAGATCAAGGAGGATGTTCCAAGTCATGCATGAAAGGGGATAATCCTTGTCTATTTTGCAAGCAATACTTAGGTTAGCTTGATCCATTATATCAAGTTGCTTGTATTAACTTGCTATATCAAAATCCATGTAAGGAATACTCAGGTCATCTTGAATCATTATGTCAAGTTGCTTGTATTTTCTTACAACATTTTAAAGCTCAATGATTAAATCAAGCACTGTTACAAGATAGCATATGAAGAATGGCAGTACAATTTTTAGTTAGATCATTTCATTAGCTCATTGTTCATCTACATTATAAGAATTCATGGTCAGTTGCATTATAAGCATATCATTTCATTAATAGATCAACGGTCATAATAAATATTGAGTATACTTGGACAAACAAAAACAATTAGCATTTAATCATTATAGGTGCATTCTTTTTTTAGAAACATTTTAATCATCATTCATTTCATTTAGTTGCATTTTATCATTGCATTAGTTTGCATTCAATTAAGTGCATTTTTATTCATCATATAGTGTATCATCATTATAGTTTGCATTATCATTTCATTAACGATCATTTAGCTGCATCTTTGCACTTAGATTCATAATCATTATAAAAATTACATATAAAAATACAAAAACATTTCATATAGATCATTTGCATCATCATCAAAAGAAAATCAATCATTCATTTGCATTCCATATAGATCATTACATTTGCATCATTTAAGATAGTAATCATTTTCATTTGCATCCAAGATCATAAAAATCAAAAATCAAAACAATAACATATAGTCATTGCATCCATATCATCATCACATAGAATAACATGCATAAAGAAACATCATCCATATAATCACTACATCCATATAATCAAGGCATATAGATCATCAAATAGAATAACATGCGTAATAAAGATCATCATCATATAGAGTCCATGTCTACATATAAAACAATAAAAAGTCCAAGTATACAATGATATAAGATAAACAATACAAGTGCCTCCACATCAAGTCACGACTATCCTATACCACTACCACCTGACTCTGTCTGTCTCTGTGGCTGTGGGCAAGAAGATCCTCCAGATGCCTATCTCCCATGCTCACCACTCCTCTAAGGAGGTCCCATGACCCCACCACTGCTAGTGTGCATCAACATAGTAGTATGATAACTACCTGCTCTTTGGCTCTCTGAAACTACCTCCTCATATCATCATTGCCAGTGGGAAGTCTCCTTCCCAGCCTGAACTAATTCTCTAACAGTTTCAGCCGAGAGAGTGCCTGATCCAACCTGTTGAATGTGATCAAGAAGGCCTTGAGTATCCTGCTATCTCCTAATAGCTCTATCCCTCTCAGTCATAAGAGTCTGCACCTGTGCTCGAAGCTGATCAATCTATTCTCTAAGACTGTCAATGGTCTCTTGCTCTGGCACATCATGCTCTGGTGCATCCTGCTTTGGCAAATCCTATTATGGTGCATGAACCCCAATCCCCTCCTCACCACCAACCTGTCCAACTGCTGGAATCTCAGTCTGAGTAACTCTCTGAACCCATCGTCTAATTAGGGGAACATGATCATCAGGATCCTCATCATCTCCACCATCACTATAATAACCCTAGGGTCTGGTTGAATCTTTCCAAAATCAATGCCTCTCCCGCAACCCCCATCTAGTCCAATCACCCTGCCTCCTCTTGTCAATGGAAACCCTCTCGGTGATCTCATACCTACCCTGCCATGGTCCCTCCCAATTCGTCCAACATCCCTCCCACCCATAGGATGTGGTCTCCCAATCCTGCCAACCGGTCCAAACGGTCCTCCACAGACTCTCATTTGACCTCCCCTCCGTCCAAGTCTCCTACCACCACCACCTCCATCCCCATCCTCATCTCCACCTCCCTCAGCCTCCTGAGCAGCTCTAAGCTCTCATCTGCATCTAGGTCTCCTCACACCTGGATCATCTAAATCATCATCATCTCTTGAGCTGGGAGGAGGATATGCTGGATCAGTAATACGAGGAAATGGATGAGCTAGTATATACTGAGCAAACTCTATAGTAACCCCAGGATCAAGAATGTGTAATCTCATATCATAAGCCACTCTTGGAGTAGCAACAAAATCTGCATAAGAAATCTCAAATGATAACAAAGGTCCCCAATCTCGCCTATCTCTGTACCACCAAGCATATATCGTCACACCAGTAGGCATAGCCTGGATGATACCAAACTATCTCATAATGAGACTAATCAACTGTCACTCAATAATGTAAGGAGTCTGACCAATGAGATATCTACTCTGCATGATAAATGGTAATGTCTGTGCATCATCCATCCATGGATCACAATCAACATATGGTCTCCAAGTAATGCTATCCAATGAATCAAGCACCCACCGCCAATACTCCATCTTACCCAGCTTATGATAAGTAAGGATACCTGCATAAAAATATATATATGGCTGCCTCTCTCCATGAACTCTTTGATGGATAGGTTGAGTAATAGCAATGTGCTCCCAACATCAGATCTGCAATAAAGTGCATCCTGTAGACAAACTCACACTCTCATCATACACCACCTGATGAAGATTATGATATAAATGTGCCATCATAGAAACACCCCAAGCATATTGAGTACGATGTTGCATCATACTCAGGAGAATCTCACCCATCCAACCAAAAAACCTCGCGATCACCTATCAGGACATTTAAATCCTCCAATTAGACCAGCAAGAATAATGGGAAGAGCCTCATAATACATCACCATATCCACCCATCGGATCTCTCCTCTACCAATGCTATCATTAGCAAACACGACTTTGCAAGCCTCTGTACCAACACAATCCTGAAAATCATACTGCACTAGCTCGCTAGTCATTGGGATGTGCAGAATCCTATAGGCATCCTCAAGAGTCACACTAATCTCACCCGTAGGCAGGTGGAAAGTGTTATGATCATTGTGTCATCTCTCAGCTAACACTGTCAACAATCCTCTATTATGCGTAATCTCAGGCATATACAACAAATGGCATAAACCACAGGCATCTATATGTCTAACCTCTGCCTGTGTCAACTCTGGCACTAAATGATGCACTGCCGGTAATTTCTCCTGACACTGGAGAACATCAAGTTTCTCCTATTTATCAAGAAAAAGCAATCAATCATCAAATCATCATCTACCTATCAAATCAAAGTGAAGCAATCTATGCTATCTATCTATCAAATCAAATTGAAGCAACTTATGCTATCAAATCATTTAAAAACCTATCAATCATGGTTTTCTATCAATCACCGTGTTCATTGAAAACTCTACTAAGCTCTTACATCAAAAACTAAATTAGTTTCTTAGAACTACTCACACAATCAAGCAATCAAGTTAATCAAACAATCTATCAAGCAATCAAGCTAATCAAGCTAATCTATCAAGCAATCAAGCTAATCAAGCAATCTATCGAGTAATCAAGCCAATCATGCAATCAATCTATCAAATCAATCAATCAATCTATCCAACAAATCACTCAATCAAGTCCCTATTTCATCATCAATGTGTATTAAACACATTAAATCTAATCATCAAAGTGATTTTTAGCCTTTGCACTTATCAAAAACATCAAATTTGAGCAAAAGCGCTATCCTATTGAGCATTTGCTCTAAACTACAACAAATGCACTAAATCTAAAGGAATTTGCGGTAAACTAGTGCACATGCGCTATTCTTTTGAACAAATGCGCTAAATCTGCAAGCATATGCATAAACCCATGTAAAAGCACTACCTTATTAAGCAAAAATGCTAAGAAATGAAACATTTGCGCTATCCTATGCATAAGTGCTAACATCCTTAACATATGCGCTAAAACATGCAAATGCACTAATTCTAATTGCATATGCGCTAAAACAAATTGCAAAAGCGCTAATCTAACGCTGAAAAAATCACAAAAAAATTGAAAATTCAAAAACGTGCTAAAAACATGAAAATCTGCACAGAAAGTTGACAATAAAGCTCAGGATAAGATATCTACCAGATACCCATACTCGGTAGGTCACTGATAATGCCGAACACACTCAAAACGATGGTTCTCCACGGGAATCACCATTTCACCACCTCAGCAAGAATATTTTCTCTACAAGCTGACAAGGCTAACAATGAAATTAAAACTAGCCTTGGTTAATTTTATATTTACTATTTGAAGAGTAATTAATTTCAATGGGGCAATTTTTTTAATTTTTTTTTTCAAAAATGAATTTAATTGACCATAAGTTTATCAAATTATTATGAGATTAATTGTTCAAATCAAAATTTTCGACAATTTCACGATCAATCTCCTGAGGGGGCACATAATCAGGATTTTCAATCTCTATCAGGTGCATTATCAAGACTTGATTTAATCTTTGAAACAATGTTGTCTTCACATCATTTCAAAGAGGGGCAAAATGTATACACATAAAAATTGGCTATGAGCAATTAAATAAATATTTTATATTTATTTAATAATTATTCTTCTATTAAATAGTTAATTTGAAAAGATTAATTTATTTAATTCATTTTCGTATCTTTCTATTAATTAATATTTTATTAATTAATTCATTTATCCTATTCCTCTAGTTAATTAAATATCTAATATTTAATTATCTCCTCCAAACAATTAAATATCTAATATTTAATGGTTATTCTCCTATCCTATAGTCTCAAATATTAAATAATTCTCAAAATTATCTAATCCCTTTTCCAACTCACCCTCCATCTCCACTTCATTTTCCCTTTGCCAACTCATCAAACATGTGGCTAAGGAAATTAATATTTCTTAAATATTAATTCATCATTTATCTTCAACCTCCAAACTTAATGAAAATTGTGTACGTACACATATTTCATAACCATTTCCTATATTCTCTCCAACACCCCCTACATCTTAGGAAAGACTTGAGTCCACTTGTACTCTCATGCCTAAATTTCCTCCAACCATCCCTAGATTCCCTTAGTTAGTGACCCAGTCAAAGTGAGATGAGTGACACTTGTCTTCTCCTTCCCCCTTTCTCTCAACTTTACCTTTGCTCACAACCATTCAAATCTACAGATCTAATCAGGACCGTTGGTCTGAGCCACATCATCTAATCCTCTCAAGGTCTATAAACTCAAGAGCTTTAGTTGAGAGAGAGTTAGTCTTAAAATTAATCATATGCATTCGTGAGTTTTTGAAGCAAATAGCAAATAGCAATAGCAATTATCATATAGCATAATCATTTTAGCATAATAATGTAGTATTTGCATATCATAGTATCAATTAACTACAAGTTATCAGTTCATTCTTCATATGCCATCTTGGAAGCCACCAGTGCATTGTCTGAGAGCACACCATCTACAACCTGGAACAATGGAGTTAGGACACAATGGGACATAAACCATTAAGGTAATATTAGTATTTTATTTCATATGTACTTCATGTAGTTTCATTGGTTGAATTTGGATTTCTTGTAGCATTTCTATTGGTATTTTATGAAACTAACTTATTGCAGGTAACATTCTGAGGATGAAATTCAAGTCGACACAACTATAACTTGTGGGGTGAAGGTCGACCAAATACCTAGAGGAGAAATCTGCAAGTAGGAGAACATAATGCCATTGCAAGGCTACCAAGTAGAATAACCACAAGTTCCAAACTTGTCCCAACAAATCTTTATGTCCCATAAGGCATATAAGCCAACAAAATCCCCTTATGCACCCCATTGCATAAACAAAACACTATGCAACAAGGGTCCCATAATCCCTTGTGTATCACTCTCTTCCAAAGAGAGCCTCTACACTCTTAGGCTATCAAACAACCCTTTACCCCAAGACCACTCTACCCTCCCAAGGGTGATTATGGCCTTGAAACACCCAAAAAAATAACATAAATACATGCAATAAAAAAAATACACAAGGAAGAACTCAACATCTTCCTAAGCTTACTAAGAAAACAATAATGGAAAACAACAACAATCATTTCAAATTTATAAAACAACAGACATGAGGAAGTATTCAACCAACCTTAAAACTACAAATGGGATGAATAAAAGTTTGTAGGAGAGCTGTGCAAATCCACTATCTTTTTCCTTCATAAGACATCCAAAACTTCCAAATCCAAAAACCAATTTCTCAAGAATCTATGTCTCCAAAAATGGAGAGTGGGTGATCAAACTTCTTCCTCCCAAACCATTCCCTAAAAAGACACTCCTCACTCTTTCCAATCCTCTTGGGAAGGGAGAGGGATGTTCATAGGTTAGTCTTCCCAACACCTTACAAGCTCTCTAGCCAAGGCACCTCAAAAAGGTAAAAAAGAATGGGGAAGAGTAATATCACTCATGAGGAAGGTTGTCTAACCTAGGTAAGATCCTCAAAAGTTTAAATTCGGCCATATTGAAAAACTCAACTTTTGGGGTGACTAAACAGTCCCTGGGGAGTGGACACATGAATAAAATTGACCTTCATCCATAGGTACATCATATGACCCATTAAAAATGCCCCTAACTTGACCTTAGGAGTTAGTTTAAACCTCTAGAAACTCACCCAAAGTTTACCTACGGGTCAACCCTAAGTTGACCTTTCTAATGGCTCCCTATCAAAGAATTTCTTGGGACAATACTAGGATATTTGAAAAATGCATTGGTAAAACAAATTCCTTCCAAGGGACATGTCACTGCAACTCACTTTACAACACATGTGTAAAGTGACACCACAAAATTACATATCACTTAAAATACAAATGGCAATGTCCCTTTTTTTTGGAATTAATAAATTAAACAAATTTCAAATTAAACACACATCCAAGCATAAACATTTACAAATTAAAACATATTTACACACAAGGTGTTGTCTCTCCAAATATACAACCCTTGGCTTCACAAACACACATAGGTTTAGGCTTGATTCTCTGAATAGTTTCCATGGTCACATGGATTAGTTTTCTTGGACATCTCACTTTGCAGATTAGTAATTCCAAAAATCACATATAATATTATCATATGAAAAGACACAATTCAAATATTTCATACAATTTTAATTATAATAATCAAGTTTCAAATTATCTAATAACATCCACATAAACTAATCTACTAAATTGCATCATCATAATCATCATGAAATTTAATCATTTATAAAGCATGCATCCATAATTTCTAGCATCAAAATAAATCTTTGCAAATCAAAATAAATGACATAATCATATCAATGTTATCCAATCACTGGATCATATAGAATATATGTCCACAATGCATTAAAATATAGTATCAATAATAGGTCCAACATGAAAATAACTAAAATGCTATGACCGCTCGGGGTAGGGCCTCACACTGACATTCTTTGGAGGTGGCATTTCCTTGATAGCCTTAACTTTTCCTGGATCACTTCAATTCCTTTTGCTGAAACAATATATCCTAGGAGCTTACCAGATGTAACCCCAAATGCACATTTCTTGGGATGTAATCTAAGTTTAAAATTTTCCATCCTGTCTAATATTGGACCTAGTTCTGATAGATGTGTTGATATTTTCATGGATTTAACTAGAGTGTCATCAACATATTCCTCCATGTTTTTGTGCATCATATCATGAAAAATTGTTGTTACAACTCTTTGATAAGTAGTGCCTACATTCTTTAAACTAAAGGGCATTATATTCTAGCAGAAGGTTCCCCGTACACAGGTGAATGTTGATTTGTCTTGATCCTCAGGTGCAATTTTGATCTGACTGTATCCACAAAAACCATCCATTAAAGAGTACATTTCATAGCTAGCAGTCATGTACATGATCATGTCTATGTTGGGTAGTGGAAAATCATCTTTCAGACATGCTTTGTTTAAATCTCTGAAATCAGTACAAACACAGATTGATTTGTCAGGTTTAGAAACATATACAATATTAGATATCCATTCAACATAATCAATTGCTCTAATGAATCCAGTTTTTAGTAATTTTTCTAGATAAGCCTTAACAAGTAATGCAGCATGAGGATGCATTTTTCAAAGGTTTTGCTTAACAAGTTTAAATCTAAGAGTGATAGAAAGATGACACATTATGAGGTCTAGATCCAGACCCAACATATCAGCATATGTCCATGCAAAATTGATCTTCTTTTCCATGAAGAAATCACCAAATTCTTTTAGTTCTTCGGCTGACAAGAATTGAGCTACATGTATGGTGTGTTGAGCTTCTTCTATTCTAATGTTTAGTGGCTGTGTAGGTTCAATTAGCACTCATGATCACTCTTGAAAGTGATTAGGCAAAATGTCAAGTATCTTACCTTTAGGTGCCTCAGAGAGGTTTTCACCATTAGGTACGTCCTTTATTTTTACTATTTTTAATTTTGACATTGCCATCAGAAATCTTAGTTTTCTTTTATTTTTTATTTTTGTGACTAAGATACTTGACATTTGCTGCTATCATGTTCTCACTTTGTTCACTGGTGGAAGAGTTCATTGGTTCAACTGCATTAAGATAATAGGCTAATGTATAGTCATTGGAAAAGGTAGGTGTATTGAAAGGTAGATATTGGAGAGTACAATCAATAAGTTCAGAATGTACCAGGGTTAAAGTTTTAACAGGTTCAAGGGAATTCATAGTATTATCATCACAACTTTGGACCGACAAGTCGAGTTCTATAAGACTACCTTGCACAAGCATCTCGAGACTAGGAAGAGTTAAAACACGATTATCAAAGTGTACATTAATATTTAGGGGACCTAACCCAACAAACCTACCATTAGCATCATCCTCTACTTCAGACTAGACTACATATCATGGTTTGACAGTAACAGGGTCAGCAGACAGAGTCTCGACAAACATGACAAAGTATTCATAGTTTGGTGTCGAATAGGTATTGTCATAAATAGAGATTATGTCAGAGTGATCAAAGTCATAAGATGAAGTCCCTAAATCTTCTTCAAATGGCTTAGTGAAAGTATGTATAGTATCAATATAGACATCTTTGATGTTGCAAGTTCCTTCGTGATTTGGTTCAATGATCACTTGTATTTGACATACCTATTGATATAACCTTGATGACTCTGTTAATCTATGTCATATTTTCCATTCAGCTTCCTTTGGACTAATGACCGGTCCTACTTCTGTAGCCTCTAATTCTTCATTTGTAGTCCCATACCTGATTTTTTTTATCTCATTAGAGGGAGATATAGTAGGTGAAGAATTTTCTTGTGCTCTTCTTTCTTTAAGCTATTTTTCATAATCTTCTTGTCTTTTGAGTCTGGTTTCCTCTATTTCCTTTTGTAGCTTCAAGCGTATTATCTCTTGTGCTTCAGCTATGATATCACTAGGTTCTTTAGGAGTGTCTCTAGTAGATGTATCTAAGAGAGGATCTGGACCCCATTCACACTCATTTGAGTTAGTTTCTAAATTATCTATTTGCATTCTACCTGTGTATGTGACCAAAATGTTCAGTGGTACAAATAACTCTTTAATTCCTTCGATTTCTTCTCTCATGTCTTCTAGGACTTCTACTCCTTGTAGTGTTATTTCTGATACAATTGGAACTTGATTACCAGCTTCTTCTTCTCTCTTGATTGCCAATTCTTCTTGGTCATTTTCATACTCTTCCTGAGTTTGTTGAGTATTTACTTCCTGTGATGTTGAAGGTAGTATCTTTTTCCTCCACTTAGACTGATGATGAGAAGTATGTTTTTGATTTGATGACTCTCCTACACTGTATCCAAGTCTAGATTTACCATTTGTAGACTTAGTTTGTAGCTTAATAGGCTCGACAATACCTTCTTGACACTTGCCTAGAGGACCAGTACCTGAATATCCCATGTGTTGAATCATCTTATATCCTGGACCATATTGTTCAGGGGAAATCTCACAGTATTGCACTTCTTTGTTTTCAGTTTCTTATTTGAAAAGCTATTTGAGAACAACATCCTCTTCTATTTCATCTGCAAGGGAAGTAGAGGACTGTACAAAAATACCATCATAATGACATTTGGAGTTGAAGTTTGTGGCTTCATAGTCTCTGATGGTTTTCTAGACTATCTTGGCGATGGAGGAAGAGACATTAGTGAAAGTTTAGGTTCTATCTTGTATCCATCCATGCTAGTATCTGTGATTTTCAATTTCTTTTCTAAATCTTTCATCAAAGTTTTTGAACTTTCAGCTATAGAGGCTACTCTGTTATGATGAACAAAGGTATCAGTACATTGTTTTAATGCACTACATATGTAGCTTGTATCAACAAGGTTACTGACTTCAACTCCATTATAAGGAAATTTCAAGCTCTGATGATAAGTAGATGGCACTACTTTCATTTTGTGAATCCATGGCCTACCTAACAAGATATTGTATGAAAGACAGAGGTCAAGCATATGGAAAATAACATCTCTTTTCAAAGGTCCTACCCTGATTGGTAATAGTACTAGACCTTTAGATGCTCTTTCTTCTTCATCATAAGCTTTGATTGTTATTTTCTTTGCTGGATTAATGACATTTTCAAAAAATCCCAACCGTGTCAGTAGATTGTAGGTACAAATATTCAACGCAGTGCCTCCATCTATCAAAACATGTTTGACTCAGTGTTTATGGATCATAGCTTTGATGTGCAATGGCTGGTTATGTGGGTGATTTAGTGAATTATCATATTCTTCAGAGAAGGTGAGGTAATGAGGCAAAGTCAGGTGACCCACCATAGATTGAAACTGATCTACATCTAAGTCTTTGGGGACATTAGTAGTGAGAAAAGCTTTGTCCAGGATCTCTCTATGAGCAGAATAGATCTTAAGCCATTCAAAAATGGAGATTTGAGCGGTAGTTCATTTCAGTTGTTCGACAATGCTATAACCAGGAGAGGATGATGAAGCCAACTACTTAGATTTAGTTGTGATTGTATTTGGTTTTCAGTTTGAAGAAGTTGGTAGGTTCAATTTTGTTTGATCAGGAGTTGAGGAACTAGCTCCTTTGAGAGTAACCTTATTTTGAGTGTGGGTTACATCATTTACAGTTTGTGTTTTATTTTGTTTATCTTTGATTATTATCACATTGTAATACTCAAATTGGAAAGATTAAACCATGTTGATCACATTGTCATTGTTAGTGTAGGTGTAATTGACTTTGGAACCTCCCTTGGATTTTGAGGAATCGCCTTGTGTTAGGCCCAATATGGAAAGCTAATGTACTAAGAGGGGAGGGGTGAATCAGTACTTCAAAATATTTCTTCAATAATAACTTTACTGTTATGTATAAACCGAATAGTGCAGTAACATAATATAAAGCTAAAACAAATAGATAACAATCATATATGATTCACTCCATAACACATATATTTTGGTTACGTAGAAACTCTTGGTTAGAGAGAAAAACTATGGTGGGGATGGCACCCACAACTTCACTACTGCAATAATAAAGAGTGCTTGGTTAGAGCTACATGTTTAGCTATTTTTTATAGCATACCTTGTTAGGAGTAACAATATCTATTAGATCTACCTTGCTAAAGGATTTTACGACACTTCATCTAAATGTTGCACTTGGTTAGAGGCTTTACAATTTATAGACTTGATTAGAGTCTTTTACCCTGTTAAAGGTTTCTCTTACAACTTCAAAATATTACAATAAAATCATTACAAATATCTGCAACTTTACATCTGGAATATTATAGCAGATTCTATGTGCTCAGAATAAGTTACCTTGCTTATAGCATACCTCGGTAACCCATATAGTAACTCAGTAAACCCTTCTGTTTACTATGTTCTTCGACTGTTCTCTAAAAACCTTCCCGGTGACCTCTGTGTCTGTGTAACAGTCTTCTTACACTCATGCACACACCTTTAATTCTTAACTCATGATGTATAAATAGATTTGTTATGATGGTGATCCATTCATTGCTTCAATCTTACAAATATGTTTTATCGAATGAATAACCATGCAAATTATTTCATTGGTTAGATGACCTCAAAATCATACACAATCTTTAAGTACAATTTCCAATGTGATAATGGTTAGATGTTCATCGATCTTGTAACATGTTTTCATATGTATGTTCAGGTTCAATGAATCTGGTAACACGTTTCACTTGGTGTATATCAACTCAGTGTGTCATCTTTGCTGCTCGGTAGACATGAAAAGATACTCGGTAGACAGCTCGGTGTATACTATGTTTTGAGACTACTTTCTTCTGTAACCGACTAGACTGTTCATACCGACTGAATATCTCAATAGAGATAACCGACTAGAGTATATAGTATAACTTTGACATAAAACTAACGGCAACTTGATAAGTAGTAACAATCTCCCCTTTTGACATTAGTTGAGATGTTTGAAAAAAACTACTTTCAAAGTTATAACTCAATAATCTATATACTTGCAAAATTTGACTATGGTGACAGTATATACAATAGTCAATAAAATAATATATCCAGATATACTCCCCTTATCGATATACTATACAAAACTCTGATTTTGCATGCTCAGTGATCTGTCCTTGATCTTAGCTTACCGTTCTGTACACTGCTTGGTTCATTTCTCTTGGATACTCTGCTTTCTCTACTCGGTATACTCCCCTTGTATACTATACTTCGAATACTATATCACTCCCCTAGTACTGTAACATATTACTCCCCCTTTTTGACAAACATCAAAACTTAATTACCATTCGGGGGCGGTAACTGGTCAAAAATGGATTTGTACTTGGTTCGGGCATCGGTGAGAGCAATAGAGAGGGCATTCCTTACACTATCCATTAAAGAATTTTGTGCTTGAATATCAGCCAATAACAATATTAAGCCATCTAGAGTGCTTCCCTCTTGTGTAGTAGATAAGGAGGTGGCTCAGTTGATCTGATCCTAGATTGATGAAAGATGAGGAAAGAATAATGTCTTAAGTGTCACTATGTCCATCCGGATCTCGTGTTCTTCATTTCTTAGGTCCAATTGTTGAGCCATGAGCTGTTGTAGCTTTGTATAAAAATTCTGAACTGAATTTGGCTCTGTGGTCAACTTGCTTGAGAGATCGGTGACCTCTTTCTCAATTGCCTCTATTTTATTCTTAATGTCTTTAATGAATAAAGAAAATGTGCAGAGTTTCTGAAATAAATAAAGAATGTGCTTGAGTTGAGGAGTCAACTCAGCAATAAATTTGACAAGTTTAACTTTGCCAATAGCTATAGCTTTCTATACCTCTTCTATCATTTTTGCAGTGAGCTCTTTGTCTTTTAGCTTGCTCAAATATTCCAATGCATCTACTCCAAATGTTTCTATCTTTGATAAGAGTTCATCCAGTTGAATGTGGATGGCTACATTTGTTGATACTGTAGCTTCAGGTAGCATATCTATTAGGAGTGCTTTTACCTTTTGAAGTACTTTATTTTTCTTTTGAATGGCCATTTGCTTCTCTTGTTCAGCCTTTGCTTTGCACAGTTCACCAAAATCAATGAGTGCTTGCCCCTTTAATTTTGCTATGTCTACATTGGGCAACACTATTGGTTTTGACAAATAAACTTTAAAACTATGCTTTTTCATCTTCTTTTCTTTACCTTTCACCGATGGAACTAAGACAATGGCTTGTGAGGCTTGATGACCCTCGGTAGGTTGCTCGGTAGAGGCAACACTTTGATCAGTTTCTTTAGCCTCCGTAGAGTCCTTCGGTGTCTCGGTACTTGGTGTCTCAGTTTCAATCCTCTGCAATCTGATTCCACTCCAGTTAAACTCATCAATTCCTTCTGTGATATCATCTTTTGGGCTCGAGCATGATCATAAATGGGGTAATCGGTAATCAGATAATGATTTCCTTGGTAATCTTAAATGGTTGCTCTTCTAGCCACATGAAATCATCATGATCTCTGCTTAGAACAAACTTGACCCACTGGGGTTTGAACACTCGGGGATAGGTTAGGGCTTCAGTTAATCCCTTGATCTTGATGTGCTCATACTTGCTGTTCAATTTACCATCTGTGCATATCTCATCATAGGTGTCTTTAATTTCAACATGACCGAGTTCTTCAACATGACATTTGGTGAAGAATCTCACATCCTCTACTAACAACACTCTGTCCGGGATGAGTGAAAAAGCGGTTTTGTCATCCGGTTCAGAAGCAATTTTAGGAGTCAAAGAGTATTTTAGTGAGGGCTTCTCTACATTCTTGACAACTATGGGATCTTGGATCTTGGGCACCATTGTAGATTTTGAATAAAAGCTAACAAAGGATCCCTAGAGTTTCAGGTTTTCAAACGACAGACGCTTTACACTTAGCAGATAATGGCAACAAGATAAGATCGGTAAACCAACTTGACAATGTGTTGAGATTGATGTAAATACCTTGAATTTGCTTTGTAGGAGGTTTGATTGCCTTAGAATCGCTTGCTCTGCTCTCTCAAAAACTTGGTAAGTGAAAATGACCGCAAAAATTCTTGTAAGTACACAAAATACCTTATCAGGCTCTGTGCGGGTTAGGTCAAAAACATTAAATGCACTCAGTTCCTCTTTAACCGATTTACTCTCCTTTTTCCATTTTAACCGAGTAACCAAACTTCCTTCATTTACCGACTTGACAGGCTTCCTGTATTCACTAACTTGACAGGTTTCCTGTAAAGTGCTACAAAAGACTTTGATAGAATTTCAAACTTACTAATACATCTTCATTATGCAGATTTTGAATTAAGTACATAATAAAATAGGAACTGTTAAGATTTAGCCTTGAGAGAATGCAGTCCCTTCATACCTTTACCGATTAATTTGGAATAGGTGCACCTAACTTGGTAGGTAAGGTGCTTTCTTCATTTGACACAATTTCCTTCTTTTTCCAAATCATCTTTAATTTGTCTTTTATTTCTTCAGTGTCTTTTCGAGGTTGATCTCTACAATCTCCAATTAAGTGTCCAACTTTGTGACAATGAAAACATGCCATACGAGGATTTCTCCATGATCTTCGGTTGTTCATTCCAAACCTTATAAAACAGTTGGCACTTATATGTCCATATCTCCCACAACATTCACACCATATCCTTGTATTGTAATCCCATGGTACTGCAGAATACTGTCGGTAAGGATGTGTGTGTGTTCGGTAATCTCTAGTATTTGCTCGGTGTGCATACCACATATAGTTATTTTGCTTAAACTAACACTTCTCGGTACTATGTCCATATCTATTGTAGTTTTTACAAAACCCTTTGAATTTTGCCTTCTGATAATTGTTAACAGACTTTGTCCTACATTGATTAGATGTGTGACTAGATTTATTGCAATTGTAACAATAACCATTAGACTTAGTGACATTCGGTTGCTTACCTTTTCTGATTTGGCATATGTTAGCAGTGTGACCTTGATTTCCACAGTAGTTGCAAATAGGCTTCTTTCTTTTGATGGTCTTCTTGATTCCAACTTGCTTTGATGATTCTCCTCTCTCGGTAGAGTCTTTTCCTTTGTAACCGAGTCTTGTATCTTTGTTGGGTCTTCTTTTATTCAGTTGCTCATCCAACATCTTTGATGCTTCATAACTCTTCTTTAGTGTTTCTTTGGATTTCTTCTCTGTTTCAAGTTCATCGGTTAACCTTGATACTTCAAGTTTCAATGCTTGATTCTCATCATTTTTCAAAATTGCTTCATGATGTGCATAACCTAGTTGATCTGATAGGTTTTGTTGAATTCTAGTCAACCTTGTGATTTCATCATTCTTATCAGATACTAAGACTTCAAGTTGTTGTTTCTCTCTTTCTAGATCTCTTACTTTATCCTTGGTTGTCCTCAATGCATCAAGATTTTCAGTCATCTATGTGTTGAAATGTTCATGTTCTCTTTTCATTGCTTTTAGTTGATCAGCTAGTGCTTTGTTCTTTTCTTTCAATACTCCAATCATTTCTTCAGTTTCTTCAGATATACTGTTCTCAGATGATGTCTCAATTTGTTCCACTAACTCTTGAGAGTCCTGCAAATCATCAGATAATATTCTTCTCACTTTTAGAGATTTTTGCATTTGTCTTTGCATGTCTGCAATCACTTGATTAGCATGATCCAGCACTTTTTGCAGATACACAATCCTCTAAGATTATTTATAGCCTTCCATTAAGATCTTTCTATTTAGGCAGTTAAACCCTTTTCCAGGATTCAAGCTCTGATACCAATTGTTAGGCCCAATATGGAAAGCTAAGGTACTGAGACGGGAGGGGTGAATCAGTACTTCAAAATATTTATTCAATAATAACTTTACTGTTATGCATAAACCGAATAGTGCAGTAACATAATATAAAGCTAAAACAAATAGATAACAATCATACATGATTCACTCCATAACACATATATTTTGGTTATGCAGAAACTCTTGGTTAGAGAGAAAAATTGTGGTGGGGATGGCACCCACAACTTCACTACTGCAATAATAAAGAGTGCTCGGTTAGAGCTACATGTTTAGCTATTTCTGATAGCATACCCTATTAGGAGTAACAAGATTTGTTAGATCTACCTTGCTAAAGGATTTTACAACACTTCATCTAAATGTTGCACTTGGTTAGAGGCTTTACAATTTATAGACCTGATTAGAGTCTTTTACCCTATTAAAGGTTTCTCTTACAACTTCAAAATATTACAATAAAATCATTACAAATATCTGCAACTTTACATCTAGAATTTTATAGTAGATTCTATGTGCTCAGAATAAGTTACCTTGCTTATAGCATACCTCGGTAAACCCTTCTGTTTACTCTGTTCTTTGACTGTTCTCTGAAAACCTTCTCGGTGACCTCTGTGTCTTTGTAACAGTCTTCTTACACTCATGCACACACCTTTAATTCTTAACTCATGCTGTATAAATAGATCTATTATGACAGTGATCCATTCATTTCTTCGATCTTACAAATATGTTTTATCGAATGAATAACCATGCAAATTATTTCATTGGTTAGATGACCTCAAAATCATACACAATCTTTAAGTACAATTTCCAATGTGATAACGGTTAGATGTTCCTCGATCTTGTAACACATTTTCATATGTATGTCCAGGTTCAATGAATCTGGTAACACGTTTCACTCGGTGTGTCATCTTTGCTGCTCGGTAGACATGAAATGATACTCGGTAGACAACTCGGTGTATACTACGTTTTGAGACTACTTTCTTTTGTAATCGACTAGACTGTTCATACCGACTGAATATCTCGGTAGAGATAATTGACTAGAGTATATAGTATAACTTTGACATAAAACTAATGGCAACTTGATAAGTAGTAACACCTTGTTCATAAGCAGGCAAGGGATCTTTAAAAGCTTTGTGATCAACATTAGTCGTGTGATTTCTAACAACAATTTTTCCATCATCGATGAGATCTTGGATCTCATGTTTGAGTTTCATGTAGTTGTGTGTTGTATGACCCTTGTTTTGATGATATTCATAGTATTTGTTTTCCCTCCACCAGTTAGGTTTAACTTCTAGGTCATATTGTCTAGAGTTGTCTGGCAATGTTATCAGATCATTTGCCAGTAAAGTTTTAAGAGCTGATTCATATGATTCTTCCAGAGGAGTGAAATCGCATTTAGGCTTTCAAAGCCAAGGTTTCTCTTTAAAACACTCTTTTGATTTGTTCGGAGGATTTTCTACCGCAGTTTCAGCCGCTTTAAGTGCTTGTGTGCACTAGCTAGATTAAATATTGTGGGTTTTGATTTTGTTTTAACAATGTCCACCACTCAATCATTAACAATGTTTTTGTTGTTATCTTTGTCGTATTTCCAGTATTTGTTCTTTTCTTTGGAACTGGAGCCTTGTTGTGTTTCTTTGTAAAGTGATATATCTCCTTTCTTTATAAGTACATCTTCCATTATGAGGGCACTATCGACCTTTTTGTTGAATGAAGGGTACACTTGTATTTGGATATTGTATTTCAATTCAGGGATCAACTTATTGTTAAAGATATCCATCTTCTCAGAATCTGGAATAGGTCGTGAATATCTACAGAACATCTTTCTCCAATGTTGAAGAAAAGTGAGAAAAGGTTCTCCTATTTTCTGTTTAGTATGAGAAAGCTTGATCATAGTGACTGGATGACAAATGTTATAGGAGTATTTCTAGAGAAATAATTTGACTAATTTCTCAAAAGTCTTAATTTCTATAGTTAGGATTGAAGACCATTCCATAGCTTGTCCTCCTAAAATCCTCGGGAAAAAGGCCCATGAGATATGTTTGTTCATGCATGAGCTCCATACATAAAGCAAAAAATTATCTGACATGGTCTTGAGGATCTGCATTACCGTCATATTTGTCAAACTTAAGAATCTCCACTCTTGAAGGAAATGGAGGCATGTAAAGATTTTTAGCAAACGGGAATGGGAAAATTGTGTCTAAAGAATACTGCTTTGATGATTTATCCTTGTTTTTCATTTATGTGATTTCAGTCTGTAATGCTTGTGATTGTTTGTTTACTAGTGCTAAGGGTGTCTCTTCCTCTTTAGTGATAAGGCTTTCAACATTATAATTAGTAGGAAGTTTAGCGCCTTGTTTTGCTAGCTCTAGAAAATAATTTTCTTTTTCTCTAGCCATGATAGTCTTCATCATTTTTTGGAAATCTTTATCCTTTTGACAACTATTTATAACAACTTCTATAGGTTCAGAGGCTTCAGACTCGCTAGATGAGGAATCACTGCCATTAGCATGGGTACTGAGATTGTCATAAGTATCATGTTTAGTAGTTTGTCTTTCTTTCCTTTCTCCAGACATGATGGGAGATAAGGGTTGATAAAAAATTGATAAATTTGACAATGAAGGTTTATTAAAGGCAGGGTCCTCTATGAAGAATGGATTATTTTAATGAAAATGATGATCCTTTACCTTTGGTATCTTTCTTGTGAGAACTTCTGGTTTGAGTAGGCATTTATAACTAATATGACCGAGAGCTAGATGTGATGCAGAAGTCAAGTTCAAATTGAAGCTAGTTGTTCATTTAACGTAGTGATTTGAGAGAATTGACTAAGACTCAGTCTGGTTTTAGGAATGATCTATCTTGTATAAGACATGATCTAAGTAACTTAGTTTGATAAATACTTGATTGAACTAGCTGAAAGATGATCGACAAAATCATGCAACACAACAACAAGGGTACACTATCAAGGTTGTTTATGCTCATAATTATGATGACCAGTTTTATTCTCATTGTAGACTGATTAGGCAAGTTTGATTGTTCTAAAAAAAATGTGTAGACTGATAAGTTTCTGGAGTGACAAAATAGGGAATTCGTACTACAGAGTTTTCAGACCCAAATGACAATTTAACAATTCCCAGATGATTGAGATAGTTTCTTGCATGAGTTGCTACCTAAAATCACATGATAGTTTAATGGCCTCCAGATGACAATTTGATGAGTATGATGATTATTCATATGATAGTATGCAAAGGGTCAGGTGACAATTTTCTAAAAGCAAAGCAATAATTTTGTATACTCGAATGACAATTATAACAGGGTTAGCCGATAAACTGACAGGACCAGTGAAGAATTGTACGCCAATAGGTATGTAGCTAGATGATAGTTTAGTAGACTCGTATATGTAAACAACTGGTATATTCAGGAATAGCATGACACCATCTTGGAGATTCAATGAAGACCTATAAGGAAGAAAATGGAGAAAAAATGATCTATAAGTTGGAAGAGGTTAACTCTTAACCAGTATCGGTGTTCCGATCGGTTTCACTGATTGTGTGATGAGTTATCACCGGTCATGAGGAGTTATCCCTAATTGAAAAATTTGGCAGCAATATGTTATGTGTTATGTTAGATTGTCTAGATACACTTCACCTAGGAAATTGTGGCATGCTTCCTTAGCGGATATGAAATCTAAATGTCTATATAATGACATTATGATGAACTATTTTTATGATGCGAGATATAAGTGTTAAGTTGTTGTGATTTACTGAAGGCGTAGCAGAGTATGTTGGTGATGCATTTTTGAGTGAGCAGAAGAGGATTTATTCAAGCAAGTTGTGATACTTCTAGATCACACCACCCGTTGTTTTCTAATCACTACAATAGTCAAATCCCCTAACAGGGTAGTCTCTAACAAGGTGATCCATTAGTTTGGGTTTGAAATCCTCTACCAAGGTTACTCCTAATAGGGTACTACCTTTAACAAGGTATAGCTCCTAACAAAGCTTTGGGATCTTTAACAGGATTCACTCCTAGCAGAACACTTTTGTAGACTTTAACCGATCAATTACCTATTATTGCAGATAGTTAACTTGTGAGTCCCATCTCACCGTGGTTTTTTTTCAGCTAGGTTTTCCATGTATAAACACTTGTGTTATGGTGGATGTTTTACTTGTTGTAGATGTTGTAATATCATTTTGGATTGCATGCATAGTATTAAGTAAACTGGCTAAGTATCTTTACAAGTCTGTGTTTAAAGTAGTATTATTTTTGTTGTCACTAATTCACCCACACCTCTCAGTGATTTATAAGTCTATCAATTGGTATCAAAGCCAAACTTCCTTAAGGCTTAATCACTGGGAAGGAAACCCTAAAGCCACCATGGGGGATATAAGTTATTTAGAGATCGCCAGAGTGCTTGATTCTACCAAGGAAGAGATTGAAACCCTAAGGGTCACATTTAAAGATTCACAAGTCAAAAGGAGAGAGCTGACTGAGCAACTATTGGGGATATCCAATAATAGTTCTTCAGATGAAGCTAACATTGATGCATTGGCTGAAGAAGTTGAAAAACTAAATGGTGAAAAGATAAATCTGAGAAGAGAGTTAGAAGCCCTAACCATCCACATGAGCCAAGAGCTTGAAGCAAGAAGGGCAACTAAAGACCTAATCAAAGAAAGAGACCAGGAGATTGATAAGATCAAACAAGAGAATGCAACCTTGCATGAGCATTGACATGAAGAGAAGGAAGAGAAGGAGGCTTTGCAGCTAGAGCTTGAAATGGAAACATCTCTAAGAGAGACTCTCACAAAACACAATGAGGATCATACTAGAGAGCTCACTAAGGCTAATGGAAAGCTGGAAAAGTTCAATAAGAGTTCTTGTATGTTGGATGAGTAGATCCAATATCAAAGGATGAAAGGTGACACATCTAGACTAGGTTTCAATACATTTGAGAAAGGAGAATCATCTGGTACAAAGAGAAACATACACAAAGGTAAAACTTCTCCTAAGACTAACAAGCCTACCAGTAAGAAAGTTTTTAAACCCGTTTGCTTTATCTGTCACAAACCTAGACATACTGCAAATGTATATAGAAGACCACCTAATGAGAATACAAGATATAATGAAAATGCTAGGTATGTAATATTTGAAGGTCATTGTTTTACATGCAACATTTATGGACATAGATTAGTTGAATGCAGATATGGAGAAGACAATCCAACACCTCACATGAATCTAAGACCTAATGGTGACTGGAGAAGAACCTATGACAACTGGGGAAACATGAACTGGTGGAAACCCTATGTCAACCGGTTTATCCCATTTGAAATGGAAAAGGTAACTAACATGATTTGCACCATTTGTAATAATTATGGTCATGTGGCAATGAACTACAAAAGGAGAACTGTAAGAGGTAATGTAGGACCTTGGACATCATCTAGGATGGCTTGTTATCATTGTCACAAACTGAGACACATGGAAAAATTGTGTAGAACAAGGAATAACAAACCGGTCAATCACTCTAAAGATCAAAAAGGTAAGCAGAAGGTCAATGTTGAGGAAACCAGAGAGGAGATGAACAAAATCTAGAAAAAGAAGAGTGAGGAGAAGCCTATAGAAATCTAACCCTTCACTCAGTGTGGAGAATCCTGCACTGGAGAACTAAGCCTTATAAACAGGCTTAAGGGGAGCATAGCGGTAAATCTACTTTCAGGCCCCTTGAAGAATGTGTGGTAAGAGAGTTTTGTAGTTTGAGTTGTTTTTTGAGAATTCTTGATATCATTATCTATCAATTTTTCAAAAGATTGTTAACCGATAATATACCTGTCAGTATTAGGAAGTTTTGTTAAGTAGTATATTAGGGTTTGTTACCCTATCGGTTGAGAAATTAATGCAATGGGTAAGTTTATAAAAGCAAGTTTTACTATGTTATTTTTACCGTAATTGCATTTGAAAGAGAGTTCTTGAGCACCTACAAAGCGAAAAAGAGAATTACTAGCTAATTGTAGAAGGATTTGTGTTGCGGATTGAAAGAGTGAACCGGATTCGAATATTAGTGAAGGAAAAATGGTTGTACATTCAAGAAATCAACCGGAAACCTTGCCAGCGTGGAGGAATTAAGGTATTCTTTTGTTAATCTCTCTCAAATCAAGTTTATCCAGAATGGCATCATTGTCTAAGCAAGTAGAGAGACTGTGATTGCGCTAACTCAGACCACCTCTGACAGTCGTGCATTTTCAGTCAACAACATTAAAGACCCAATAGTTAGACTTGCAACTATGGTCATTGGTTATAGGATATTTTATTCCAGCAAGATGAATAGTGTCCCATCTGTTGTTGTGCATACAACTTACAAGATGATTGCTGAGAATGCAAATTATTACCTATGGGAGGCTATAAGGAGCCAATTGATGTTGAACCTACAATCAATTAAGAAAGACATCAGTCAAAGGTTCAAATTTTCTCAATTATTGATTGGTCTATTCTTTTATTTTTAGAATTGCCTACCGGGAATTTGTGACATTCAATGGTCAAAGGACATATTGGTAACAACTCAAATAAAGAATAATATTAAGGCTGTAAAGAACACATTTTCTGCTTCTGTGAACAAGTATTTTAATGAGTTCCAAAAGAAGATGAGCATGAGGATGAGGCTACCTAAAGATGTGGTGAAAAACTTTGCAAAAGACATCTATTTCACAATTGTGTGTGTGAAAAGTGGATAGGGATCTGCAAGCTGTAAGACACAACACTTCAATTAAGTCATTGCATGCATGGTTAGACAGATATAATCATGAATATAAAAACCATAACAAATTGACCTATTTCCTTCTAAAAGATATGAGTATAGACTTGCTCTCATATTTGTCTAAGCAATACCAGTGACTAGACTACACCAAGATAAATGATTTAATCTATATGAGCACAAGAATAAGCTAAATGGATGAAAGATTGATCTAGATGAATGAATAATAAGCTATATGAATTCAAGCAATCATAATTAAACTAAATATGCAAAAAGATAAACTAAGATGCAATAATCTCAAAGCACAATATCTTCAATGACTCCAGAGCAAAAACTGCATAATAACAATAAATCTCTAGGGTGTTTTGAATGAGAGATGAAGGCTGAATTTATAGAGACTCAAAAGAGAGACCAACGGTCAAGATCAATTAGCAATGAGCGGTTGAGATTATTCAAGAAAAAGCACATTTTAGGATAATTGAAATAATTGAGAGATCAGATTCAATTAATCTTGAGATAGATTCAAATTATAGTTTGATTGAATGCATCTAGATTATAAGTCTAAGTCTACATTGGAGATTAAATTTAGTTGATTCCATGCACTTGAGATAAAAATAGGTGATTCCATGCACTTTTCTTTAATTTGCTCAATATTTTTATTTAGAAAAAGGCTTTTCAATGCAACTAAACTTATTTTCTCAAAAAACTTTGATTTTTAATTTTAGAAAAAATGATTAATTCAATTTAATTGCTTTTCTGATTTCTCAAGTTATCTCAATTTAGAAAAAAATAAATATCTTAAGTTTGATTTATTCTTTCAATTTAATTCTTTTCTTTTGTTTTCAATTTAACTCTTTCTTTTGTTGATTAATTCCTCTTTTTGTGATAAATCTCTCTTTGTAAATTAATTCCTTTTTTTGTAATTAATTCCGCTTTTTATGATTAAATGGCAAATTGAATTAAATAAGATAGGATATTTAATTAAATAAATAGGATAATTGATCAAAATGATTTACTTGGAATGATTTAATTAATTAAATAAATATTTAATTAATGTTGAGTGATTTATTTGCCATGTAACATTAAAGATTGAGAATTAATTAATTAGGTGCTCAAGGTTGATTTAATTGCCTCTTGGTTAGGACCTTGGTGATGTTGTCGAGATTAGGGGCCCATGGTTTAGGTGACCATTTTTAGGGTATTACAACAGTCACCACAAAATTTTGTCTTATGGAGGCCGTAGAACCGAGGGAAGATGAGATGGATGAAATGAGTTATGAAGTCAACTATGACTTATTAATTGGATATGCCAACAACCTTTTGGCATCTCCCAAGGATAAGAAGAAGAAAACACTGGGGAATTACGAGGAAAGAAATGCACCTGCTGAACCCAGTTCTTCCAAAGAGAAGAAGAAGAAGAAAGTTGAGCAAGTACCTTCAGTGACTACTGACACAAGGGTGACAAGAAGTGTTCTAGTAAAAAAGGAACAGGCACCGAAAGTGTGTGCTATGAAGCAAACTGCAAAGAAGAAGAGAGGAAGGCAACTCATTCTTCAAGCAAAATTTGAGGATACTGACACTGAAGAAGAACCCAAGAAAATGAAAACAACTAGTAAGAAAGCCAAACCAGTAGAAGAATTGTCAAAGCCAAGTATTCCTATTAATGTTTTATCTTACAAGCCTATGACTAATTTTGAGAAGACAATGAAAACATTAGGGAGGAATAGGTTTGATAATGTGAAAAAATATTTTGATTCATTTGATGATGATCAGAAGCAACAAATTGTTCAAGAGATAATCAACCAATCATGTCAATACAATCGGTTGCTTCAGTGTATTGAAAAGGATATTTCCAATTCTTTGTATTCTATTCTTGCAAATAAGTGGAAAATGGCTGTTGACCAAGATCAAGAAATTATTGATAGTATTTTCATTCAATATTTTCCTGAATTATGTAGAGATGAATTATTAGCATTGCTTGATAATTTCAAAGGACAGTTTCACTCTAAGGAAGAAAATTGAAATTATTGAATGGGAAGGTTCAATTTGTTGAAGTTGAAACTCATCAGATAGCTCAAAATATTCAAAGGATGCATGAGAAGATGAAGTCTCGTAATGATGACCAAACAGAGACTGGAGATCGACCAGAACTAGATGAAGAAGATATTATTCTACCAGATATTGTCTATCCTATTAAGCATAAGGATGATACTACTTCTCTACCAATTAGCTTTGTAGATGATATTGGTGATATCCAGGAGACTATACATACAATTGGTAATATCATTGCACTAGTTATAGAACCTTTACAACAACCAATCATTACTATTACACAGAAAGCAGCTGAAGCATTGGTAATTCAACCTAGTGTGGATATTCAACCGCCACCTAAAAAAGAAAACCAAGTGGAAAATGAACTACCTCTGGTTACAACGGAAACATAGGAGAAACAAAAAAAGGCAAAAATAGAGAAAGAGAAACCTGAGAAATAGGTTGAAGTGAAGGAAACTGAACATAAAAAGGAGGAAGAGAAAGAGAAAACAAGGGAGAATATAACAACTGAAATGGAAAAAGAAAAGGTAAACCAACAAATTGATGATGAGGATGACTCAATAGGCACCAAAGGGCCTATAGATGTAGATAATATTGTTGGCCATTTGGTGGAATTGATTATGTGTTGCATTGATGTTTTATCATTGATGTCAACACTAGCTGTTTGGATGCTTTATCAATACCCTTCTGGTCTCGGTAGGTTGAGTGGTTTCTAGTTAACTTAGATCAGGTATGATCTGATAGACTCCAGTATAATCTGGTGATGGAATTGGTTTTATTCATGATGCTTATACTCATACTTGACTAGTTGGTTTTGGTCTGGTGATTGGATGCTATCTTGCTTTCTTAGAAGATTGGTTTCTGGTTCCGATGAGGGTTTCATTGGAAGAGATTTTGGTGGAGATATTTGATGAATTGCATAATTGGTGTTGGTGTAGCTTCTGATGGAGTTCTGAGATGCTGCTAGTGATCATGTTTGAGACTTGGCATTTGGAGTTCATTGTTGAAGCGTGTGGGCCTATACTTGGTCCCGGTTGATCTAGGCTATGGACTGACACTAATGTAACGTGTGGATAGGACTTATTGTTGTATTTATGGGATGCCTTATTTGTTGATATTATTTGTTTTGGTCTAAGGCCGACATGGTTTGTAATTATGTAATTGGTTTATTATCTAGTGGCCGACTTGATTGTTTATGGTCGAGGATTTTTATAAATAAGATGTATGATCTCATTGTAGATCATCATGGTTAATGTAAGAGGTCATGGTCAAGGAATGTAATGTACGAATAATGTAATATCATTCAGGTAGAGGAGTTGGTCGATCATTGAGATCGAATTGGGATTGTGTAAGAAGATTTAGTCTTCTGGTATTGAGCTTAACCGAAACTATACTCAGGCATAGGAGATGCTGTCTTTTGCAGTACAACACTTCTCTAGATTGTAGTCTGGATTTATATGTAGTTAGTGAGACTCCTTTTGTGATGAGCAGTGTGCTCTAGGTTGTTGGCCTTCCTGCAAGTGCAAGCCCCTTCATTGTAATCCACATACTTACTGTAAAAGTATTATCTGACTGTGGGTAGGCTTCCCACTATGGTTTTCCCTTTACCGGGTTTTCCACATACAAATCATGGTGTTGTGTGGATGGTATTTATTCTGTGATTACTATTTATGCTTAATTGGATTAACTTCTATTCTAGTATTATTGTTTTGGGTTCCGGTATTAAAGTTTTAATTGTTGAATGTTCCTGTAATTTGTGACAACTGATTCACCCCCCACCTCAGTTGCATTCTGGTCATCTGAACTGTCTAACAATTGGTATCAGAGCTTTGGTCCTCTCTACAGAAAGCTTAACTACTTGAGGAAGATCATTTGGTGACTAACAGTTCAAGTTCGTCCAGTTCTTTTGGAGCTATCTTTCAAAGGGATATACCAAGGCTTGAAGGAATAAATTACACAGTATCGAAGATTCAGATGGAGACTCATTTGAGATGTTTTGGCAAGGAGATTTGGGAGATCACACAGAATGGTGTCACACCATTTCATCCGGGATCTGGAATCCTCCTTTGGCTAACCTAGACAAGGAGCTTGAGAATGATTGTAGAGAAAGAGAAGCCCTCTTGTGTGCACTTTCTGATTAGCAAATAATGGGATTAATAGACAAATCATCTAGAAAGGCTATATGGGATAAGTTGCAGACTCTTAATGAAGGTGACCCTATAATGAGATTGCTAAACTTGATGGTTACTGGGTGAGATATGAAAACCTGAAGATGGAAGAAGATGAAAGGATTACTGCATTCATGGGAAGAGTAAATGAGATTGTTATGGGAATTCAATGTTGTGGTGGAACTCTGAGTGAAGATGAAATTGTTTCTAAAGTTTTGAGAGCCCTACCACTGGCTTACAAAATGAAGGCTACTGCTATTAATGAGTTGATAACAATGGCTAATACATCTATCAACATAGATACTTTGGTTGGGAAACTATCTACTTTTGAGCTTGAGTAATTTGGACCTTCTGGAGATGTAAAGACCGAATCTTCTTTTCATGCATCTATATCTGCAAATGGTAAGAAAGTTTGGAAAGCTATATATGCAAAATAATTAGAATATATGAAGAGAGAAGATGATGAGTTTTAGCAACTTGAAGCACTATTTGCTAGAAGAGTACCGAAAGGACCGATATGAAGGAAAAGAACCTTTTAAATGTTTTGCATGCAATAAGATTGGTCATTTTGCATCTAGATGTCCTGAAAGGAATTCAAGATTTGAAGAAAGAGTTAAAAGATCATTTAAGCCTAACCCTAGATATCAGAAAAAGTATAGATTCAAGAAAAACAAAGACAAATTTTGCTACATAGCGGATGAGGAAGACATTACTGATTCAGATGATGAACCGATAAAAGACTCTGCTAGTGGATCCGACAATGGGAAAGAATGGGTGTTCTTGGCTATCAACAAAAGATGATCCAACACTGGAAGAGAATGTACTTGAGGAGAAGGCACTTGTTGCTAAAATTGAGGACAAGGATGAATGGGTAATTGATAGTGGTTGTTCAGATCATATGATTGGAGATAAAGAGAAATTTCTATCTTTGCAAGAATTTGATGGTGGACTAGTTAGATTTGGAGATGGAAAGGCATGTATGATTAAAGGAAAATGAACTATATCATTGGATGGTAAGAACAATATTGACAATGTTTATTATGTTGAAGGTTTGAAGACTAATCTTTTAAGTGTAGGACATTTGGCAGATAAGGGATTTCAATCACAGTTCAAGGATGGAAAATGCAAAATCATTAACAGATCTGGTTTGGAGATTGCAACTGGTACATAGACAAAAGGTAACATATTTCATTTGAACTCTAGTGAGAAGACATGTTTGATTACATAGATTGATGAGAGTTGGCTATGGCATAAAAGGCTATGTCATGTGAATTTTGATTGCATTGTAAAGATAAGTTCAACTAAGGTTGTTATAGATATACCTAAGATTATGAAGCCTTATAATCCAGTATGTAAAGAATGTCAAATGGGTAAATAGGTCAGATGCTCTTTTAGGAGTATACAAGATAAATAAAATGATGTTCTTGATCTGATTCATTCTAATTTGTGTGGCCCTGCTAGAGTTAAAAGTTTTCATGGTGATAGATATTTTATGCTAATAACTGATGATTATTCTAGAATGACGTGGGTTACTTTTTTGAGAGAAAAATATGAAGCATTTGAAAAGTTTAAAATCTTTAAGGCTAAAGTGGAAACTAAGACAGGATTGAAGATTAAATGTTTGAGATCAGATCATGGTGGAGAATTCACATCCGATGAGCTTAATAACTTCTGTGACAAGCATGGTATAAGAAGACAATTTTCAGCTCCCCGGACACCTCAACAGAATGGAGTTGTGGAAAGGAAAAATAGAACTATCTTGGATGCTGCTAGAACAATAATGATGGAAGCTAATCCAACTCATATCTACTAGAGAGAAGTAGTGAGTACAATGGTTTACACATTCAACATAGTACATATCAAAGGAGAAACCGTTAAGACACCTTATGAATTATGGTTTGACAATACACTTATAGTTAAGTATTTCAGAATTTTTGGTAGTAAATGTTATATCAGGAGAGATGATACTATTGGTAAATTTTATCCTAGATGTGATGAAGGCATATTTATTGGTTATTGTAATGAAAGCAAAGCATATAGATGTTATAACAAGAGATTGCAGAGAATAGTGGAGAGTGCTAATGTCAAAGTAGATGAGCTGAGCAAAAGTCAAATCAGAATTTATGAGAAGGAATCGGAAGTGGAAATGATTATATTTGAACCAATAGAACCTTTACCGAAACAAAGAGTTGAACCAATTACTCCGACAACATCAAAAAATTCTATAGTAACTAAAGAACATGGAAGAGGAACAAAGAGTCAGAAGACTCCTATGTGAGATTGAACCATTCTGAAGATCAAATCATTGGGGATAAGATCAGTGGAGTGATGACAAGAAGAAGAAGACTGGAAACTAATGAGGTATCTTTAATTTCACAAGTTGAACCAGTATCAGTAATTTAGAAATGTAAAGATGAACATTGGTTAAAATCTATTGAAGAATAATTAGATCAGATTGAGAAAAATAATACATGGACTTTGGTTCCCCAGCCTAAAAATAAAAATGTTATTGGAACTACATGGGTTTTTAGGAATAAATTGAATGAGGATGGTCAAGTTATAAGGAATAAGGCTAGAATGGTTTGTAAAGGATATTCTCAGAAGGAAGGAATTGATTATGGATAAACTTTTGCACCAGTAGCTAGGATTGAAGCTGTAAGATTATTTCTTGCCTATGGTGCTTAAAAAAAAAACTGCAAGGTTTATCAAATGGATGTTAAATGTGCATTTTTGAATGGGGATCTTGATGAGGAAGTTTATATTGAGAAACCTAATGGTTTTTTACTATGAGATGATACTGATATGGTTTGTAGGTTAAGGAAAGCTTTATATGGATTGAAAGAAGCACCTAGAGCTTGGTATGTAAGGTTTGATATGTTAGGATTCCCAAAGATACTGAGAGGGGGGGTGAATAGGTATCTGACCGGTAATAAGATTTTCTTAACTTATAACATGAAAAGCATATTAAAACTGTATACCGGTAAACCAGAAATAATGTAGCAAATAAGAATAACAACCACAACATGAAAATCACACCATAACATAATATTTTATTGAGGAAACCCGGTGTGGGCAAAACCTCAGTGGGATTTGTGACCCACAATATTCACTTACTGGCCAATAAGAGAATATTATTGCTTACAATAGGGGCCTGCACATGCAGGAAGGCCAAGTGCCTAGAGCTCACTGCTCAGTTACAAAGGAAGTCACACTAACTTACAAAAATGGATTATACAAATCCAATGTCTTGTACTACTTCAGATTAGCATCTTCTATGCTAGATTCAGTACCAGTTTAAGCTCTACTACATACATAAACCGTTAACCACTAATTCACATATTAGGTCTGCTACCTTCTATTCATATTTTGCATCATATCATATCCTAAATGATCTACAATGATCTCATACATATATGAGTCATATTACAGTCCCCCATGTCGGCTTACAAAAGATTTTACAATTAATTACAAAATATATTTATAAAAAAATATTGTTGGCCAGGGTGTCGGTATTCTTCCTTTTCAGTGCTAGTGTTTTGTATGCTGATGTAGAGTGTCGGTGTCGATGCCTATGTCTACCTGCCAGTATCATATGATTGTAAGGTTGCCATCAATGACAATACCTTCAATCACCTACAATTTCTCATTGGAGTATGCATTTGCCAATAGGATAAATATCTTTTGAAGTTTGGTTTTACTAAGGGCAGTGCTGACAATAATTTATATTATAAAATCACTGATGATGATATACTGATTGTTGAAGTTTTTGTTGATGACATTATTTTTGGAGGTGAAGATAAATTATGCATAGATTTTTTTAAGAATATGGAGAAAGAATTTGAGATGTCTATGATTGGTGAGATGAAATTTTTCTTAGGTTTGCAGATTACTCGGACTGACAAAGGTATTTTTATCTATCAAACTAAATATGATAAAGAATTATTGAAGAAATTTGGTATGGGATATTCTAAACCGGTAAGTATACATATGATTACTGTCATGCCTGTGAAGTGTGTACCTATTATACCTGCAGCTGCAACACAAAACACTCAATAAATCATTACAAGCAATGGTTAGAAAATTAATCAACAAAAGATAAAACCATAGCTAATCAATCTACTGCCTCCTAGTAAATGTGAGTATGAATTTTGCTCTCATATCTGGTTATGCAAATTCCAGTGACTTGACTACACTTAAATGGAAGATATAAATGATGAAGATGCATGATCTAGCAATAATATAATGATTAAGCTACATGATTTCATGATTATTCTAGAAAATAAGCTAGAATGAAGATGCAATTAAGCTAGAAATAAGATAGATTTAAGCTAAAATTGATCATGATAACAATGCTAAAATGATAAACTAAGAGCTATATGACTATAGTAACAATGCTTGAATGAAAATGAGATGGGATTCTTTGAACTCCAAAATGGGGTCTATTTATAGGATTTCCAAGGCTAGGGGTGAGGTGGCAGGAATCAACGCTCAAGATTAAGTCAGAAGATATCAATAGTTAAATTGGAGGTTGGTAGGAAAAGGGGTTGGATTAAAGGGAACATCTATCATCTCTATGGTGACAAGTGTCAAGAGGCTTCTAGAAGAGGTTGGATGAAAGGGAACACTTAGTGACAAGTGTCACAAAGCTTTGCTCATGAGAGCACAAAGTGTTCAAGGAAAGGGGACATGTGAGTAGATGGAATGGATTAGGTTTAGGAATGGTTAGGTTAGGTGGTTAGAAGTTAGGAGAATTTGAATTTAAAAATTCAAATAATAAGAAAAGGCTAATTAATCTCAACAACTCATAAATTGATTTGTTTTAATTAAATTATGGGATTTAGAAGAAATGAATTTGATGGGGGAAATTAATTAATTAAAGGAGATTATGAAATGAACCTATTAAATAAATCCTTAGATTTATTAATAAGTAGATGAAAGGGGGATTTTAGTCAAATTGCTTAGTGAATTCAATTAAATTGGGAAGGGGGATAAATTAAATAATTGCTTATTTAATTAATTATCTTCAAACCATTTTTAGGTGTATACATTTTTCCCCTCTTTGAAGCAAGGTGTGATGACGTGTTGATTCAAAGAATAATCTTATTTTGATGATGCTATTGGTTCGATAGGATGCCCTAGCTCTTGATTGATAGATTGTGGTATGATGATGCCCCCTCGGGAGATGAATTGAGATTTGCGAGATTGATGTCCTGATTAGAATTGATTTGATTTCTGCAATGTTGATTGATGAAAATGCGAGTTCTTTGATCTCGATGATACAATTCTGATTGATGGATAAAGCTTGATTTGATATGATAAGATTGATTGAAATTTAGTCTGGTTTTAGGAAGGATACATCTTGTATAAGACAAAGTTGATCAGAAGCGTTTGGTTTCTGGAACGATATATCCTATATAAGACTTGATCAAAAGCATCTGGTTTCAAGAATGATACATCCTGTATAAGACTAGATCCGAATGTTTGGTTTTAGGAAGGATACATCATGTATAAGACATAATCAGATAGATCAGATGTAATCAATTGACATAATTGATAAGATTGTTTAGATAAAGCACTGACAGATCCATTGGTATCAAGTTGCAGGATGATTTAGATTTGTTGATGTTGATTCTGCTGAGAGGATAGCATAATATTTTCGTTGGGTCATCAATATTTGTAGAGATATGAGTCATTAGTTTGATTGCGTATACACTTGTGATGATACCTTAATGATTCTGCGATAGATTTAACCTTGGATAAAAGGAGCATGCAGGACCCCATGCAAGAATAAAATGCAAGCTAAATGCAAACTATGACCGGACCAATCACTGGATTATTGCATTTTTTGTCATCATTGAGCTTTTTAAATGTGGGAAGTGAGTGCAAACATCGATGGTATAATTAACTATGATGACCTAAGCATTGCTTTCTTGGATTTTGATATGGAAAGTTAGCACAAGCATCGAGGTATAATTGAACTGAGATGACTTGAGTGTTGCTTGTGTAAAACAGGTAGTATTAATCATTTTAATATGCAAATGGGAAATGTCTTCGATGATACTTTGATGATCATGTCCTAAGACAAATTTGCACATATTAATGATTAATTTTGAGACAGTAGAGAAGAAAAATATCATGTTCCTTCCTTGTTCCTCTAGTCAAAGACATCCTGGAGTCACTCAGAAATCATGATAGCAAAAATCAATATAGAAAAGTTGAACAATCATGTTAAAATCATTATCCAAAGGATATCATCCATGCATTCAGACTAACTTTGTGATAGTTTGATGGTTGATAATTTGATCTTGTGTTCAATGTTGGATATGTCACAGTTTTCGCTTGATAAGAGTTGTCTAACTATTGTTCTACCTGTTTGATTTAACTCAAAATGATCAAGAGTTTTCCCCTAGCTAGGTGCAGGATTTTTCCCCAAGCCTAGAAACAAATTTGTTATGATATACCCAATGATCCAAACCATGGTGAGAGAGTAGCCACAATGCCTCTGTATGTACAAAGCTTTATGATGGATATGAACAACGCTGATAGAAAATGAATGCAAGAAGAAAGATGCATGAACTAATAGATGGAAGAGCTAACCGACAGATAGCGCCTATTTGCTAGGTTTTCACCATCTGTTTTTATTGCACTTTTTTCTCATATTTGATTTTTTTGGATTTTTTGCTTTTTCACTGTTTTTGATTTTTTTGATTTTTCACTGTTTTTGATTTTTTTGATTTTTCACTATTTTTGATTTTTCACAAATGGACCTAACTAGTTTGGTTCAAATTTGCCTTTCTTTTCTCGATCTGCTTGATTTCTTGGATTTTCCTTTAGCACTAGTTCTCCATCTTGAAAAATTCATGGTTTGACCTTATGATTATAACTTTGACACATTCTTTGTTGATATACCTTTAGATGATCAAAGGCATTTTGTCTTTGTTCATGGATTAGTTCTAACTCTTGTAATCTAGATACTCGTTGTTCTTCATCTGGGATGAAACCTTTTAATGATACTCGTAGAGAAGGTATCTCTACTTCTATTGGCAATATGGCTTCCAATCCATAAACAAGAGAGAAAGGTGTGGCACCTATTGGTGTGCGGATACTGGTATGGTAGGCCCATAGAGCAGGGTTTAATTGGATATGACAATCTTTTCCAGCATCATTCACTATCTTTTTAAGGATTTTCAAAATAGTTTTGTTAGATGCTTCTGCTTGCCCATTCCCTTGTAGATAGTAGGGTGTGGAGAATTTGTGTTCAATTTTGAATTTCTCACATAGCTCTTGTACATCTTGATTCTTGAATGATCGCCCATTATTAGTGATAATGGTCATTGTTATTCCATAGCGACATATTATGTAATTCAAGATAAATGCAGCAATTTGTTTTCCTGTGATATTTATGAGAGGTACAACCTCAATCCATTTTGTGAAATATTCTGTAGCTACCAAGATGAATTTGTGATCATTAGATGAAGAAGGATTTATTTTTCCTACGAGATCAAGACCCCATTGACAGAAAGGCCAAGATGTTGCCAAAGCATGAAGTTCTTGTGCTGGTGCATGAATCAAATTTCCATGGATTTGACATTGTTTGCATGTTTGAGGTATCTGAAAATAAGCTCATTCCATAGTCGGCCAATAATAGCCCAAGCGTATGAGTTTTTTGAAAGGGTAAGACCACTTGAATGAGTGCCACAAATACTGTTATGGACTTCATGTAAAGCCTTCTCAGGTTCTTCTTGTTCAAGACATCTTAAAAGAGTACCGTGCAGACCTCGTTTAAACAAGGTAGCCGCGACAAGAGTAAAATGGGAGGATTGGTGAATAAAGTTTCTCTTTTGATTTTTTGATAAGTTGGGAGGTAAGGTGTTATCTTTCAGGTATGTGTAAGTTTGGCTATAGTGGGAGGAATCATGTACAATAAGTTGACAAATGGTTTGGGAATCAAAACAATTATAGGCGGGGTAAAACAACTCTTCCACCAGGAATTCATAACACTATTGATTTTCCTATGTCTGAAGGAGAGAAGCAAGTGTAACCATGGCATCTACTGCTTTGTTGTCATTCCTTGGGATCTGCTGGAAAGTTATTTCTACAAAGTACTTCTTGATATCATCAACCATCTTTTTATAAGGCATTAGCTTTTCATCCTTTGTTTGATAGTCATCATTGATTTGATTGATGACGAGCTGAGAGTCTCCAAAGACTTGAAGTTGTGTAATATTCCATTCTATAGCCATTTTGATACCTGTTACCAAAGCTTCATATTTTGCTATGTTGATGGTGCATGGAAAGCTTAATTTGTATGCTTTTGGGATTATATGACCTTGTGGTGTGATGAATAAAATACCTACTCTTGATCCATGTTGTGTTCCATTATTGATGTCTGCTCCTAGACTGTTATTTGGGTGATGTATTGTAAGCTCTTGATCTAACCTTGGCATGTCTGCATATGAATAGGTAAAATTGATTTGTCTCCTTTTGAAGGGTTCCAAATATCTTTGCCTTGCTGGTTCTGATAGGGAAGTTGCTTGATATAGATTAGTTGTGCCAATGGTAACTACCTCTACTAGTTCTATTAGGATTGATAACTTCTCTTGATAGAATTCAGGTAAGGTGTCAAATCTCCCATCTTCTAGCGGATTGAGGAGGTTTTCACCATTAGATGCGTCCTTTATTTTTACTTTTCCCGATCTAATGTTGCCAATAAATGGTTTTCAGCATTAGACTTGATATTGTTTTCTTTATGTTCCCTTTTGTGACTAGGAGATTTGATACCCATTTGACTTGAAGATACGTTGCTGAAATTCCTAGTGAGAGTTGTTGTGGGTTCGATTTCATTAAGATATAAAGATATGGCATGGTCATTAGGTAAGGTATCAATGGTTGTATGTCCTTCATTTTCCTAGTCCATAGGTTCAGGATGAATCAAGGATAAAGGATCCTCATGTTGAATTATGTCAAAGATATTCGGGGTCATGATAGAGATGTCAGAGCTTTCAGTAGGTATTTCCATGTCTAGAATGATACTCTCATCAAAATGACCTCACACAAGTAGTTCCTAACCATCCTCAGTTAAGTCCATGTCAACCAAATGTGATTTTGATTCAAGTAGGCTAGTTCCTAATGTTTGTCTTGCATTCGTGTGAACTACATCGATTTCTACATCTTCTTCTTCTCTTTCAATTTCAAGTTACTCTAGTTTGTTTTTCCATGATAGCAAATATTCTTTGGTCCCTTGATCTCTTAGCTGCATTTGTTTTTCCATGTTTGACAAAATTGATGCAAATGATTGTTCCTTGGATTGTGTGCTTGAATATGCTACCTCTCTATTATGTGAAACAATGACCTCTTGAGCTTATTCCAGATTACTACAACACTGCAATGGATTTGAATTTGCTGATATTGTGATTTATTGTCCATTGTATGGAAATTTAAGCACTGATGACATGTTGATGTAATAGCTTGTATGTCCTGTATCCATGATCTTCCTAGGATTATGTTATATGGTAGGTCCAAGTCTAGAACTTGGCATGTTGTGTCTTGTTGCAAAGGTCCCACTCTAAGGGGTAATACCACAATTCCTTTAGATGAATGCTCTTCTTCACCATAGGCTTTGAATTTTATCTTTTTCTGGGAATCAATTGCATCTTCTGAATAACCTAGAGCATGAACAAGACTCAAAGAGCATATGTTCAAGCCATCTCCCCCATCTATTAGGACATGTTTAACAAGCATTCTATGAATGAGGACTTCGATTTGCAAGAGAGCGTTATGGGGATGCTGCAATGAATTAATGCTTGGATATGAAGGAGATGAGCTTTGAATAGGATCCTCTAAAATAGGTTTGATGACAATCATGGATATCCCTTGGGGAACTTCAGCTTTGGGTGTATAGTTTGGTGAGAGTGCTATGGAAGGTTCTTGCAAGATTTCGAGAGGTGTAGGAATAGATGCCTTCGAAGAATCAACTTTCTCATGGAGGGATGGGCCATTTCTAGACATAGGTGCACCATTTTGATCTTTCTCAGCCAAATCCTTTAGAGATCTCTTTAAGAGTTGCATCAAGGAGCTACCTTTTGTTGTATATGTATTTGAATCCTTGTTATATTTTTATATAGTTGGATTTTTATTTTGGACTTGTTTGATTTCTTTGATATGTTGTCTTGTTACTTGTATTTTGCTTTGGTATGTCATGTTGATACGATTTTCAGCTATTTCAAATGATTTTGTTTCTATTTCAGGGGTTCGATTGTCTAAATGTTGTTTTGATAAGTGATCAATTGTCAATGTAAATGTGATAGCACGATATGCCACGAAAAGATGATTCAAGTGTTTAAAAGTTTGCAAGTTTTTCGATCTTTGATTTTGGAGTGCAATGATGATGATTTGATAAGAACCAAGTCCAGTAGGAACGATATATCCTACGATGTGGGACAAGATTATCTTGACCAAACATTTTAGTTTCATGATAGAGGATGATAGATCCTAATGAGAAACTATGTTTGAGTGATCAGTTTACCAAACAGGGTGATAATGCACTTTGACATGTTTAGATCTTGAACTTGTTGAGGGTAACAACTTGAAAAACTTGAGGTATATATGTCTAGAATTTTATTTGATAGGTAATAACTTGATCAAGCAAACCAAACAAAAAATTTAAGCACTAAATGACAGATAACAAATATTTATGATTATTGTAAACTGATCAAGCAAAATGATAGACCTGAAAAAGTCACGCAAAGCAGTAGTTCTCGACTGGTAAACACAGAGTTTCGTATGACAGATTATGCATCTTAGAATGACAAGAGATATGAGCCCATACGACAAAGCATAAGTTTTCATGTAAAAAGCAGAGACTCGTATGACAATATTTTCTGAACCATACGACAAAACAAATATTTCGTACGACACATTTTTCTAGGCCATATGACATAAGACTAATCCATACGACAGAGAAACTGACTCGTATGACAAAGAACCTGACTCGTACGATAGATAACAGAGTAGAGATAAAAATGTTTGTTTGTTTGAGTTTTGATCTTTGAAGTCTGATGTTTTGCTTTTTGTTTTCCAGTTTTAGCTGTCTGATTTTTCAATTTAGGGATGAATACATAGCAAACACATGATGTGATAAGTGACTCCAATCAAGATAAACCCTATGGAAGTTGGTTGAGAATGAAAAACTTTTCTTGAAAGCGTAGGTACACACCCAATAGCTAATCAGAATATGGCCCTTGAGTCTCATGCAATAGATTCTCAATGCCATATTATCTGACTCCAAATGCTAATGGGGGCACGATATGGCAAGTGTCTTGGGAGAGTTACTATCTCTCTTGCACAAAGATTATCACCCTTTCAGAGGTGAATCAGGTAGCTTCTATTTTAATTGGAACTAGTAAGGGATCCATTCAATGCGTCGGGGTATAAACTCAATTAAGAGGTCTGCCAGCCTTGAAAACAAAGGTTTGATATACCCGAAGGTACGAAGGAGAGCTATTCCTAAGCACTATCGTTGACTTGATTTTCATCAAATCACATTTATTTTATAGTGGGTTGGATTACTTGGCGTTAGCCGTTCCCACTTAGGTCATTCCCCTCACACCGGCTGTAATGGCTTTAAGAGTTTTTAAGCTCCTCGGGAGGGCAGGCCTGCTAAAGATATGCACTAATGAAAGTAAAAGATGAGTCTAGCTTTCTGATCACCTAAAAAAGGTGAGAGCTTAATCGTCTATCATCAAAATCACTTAAGACATGATAGTTCATTTCCTTTAGCAAAATTGAAGTGTGCCTAGAAAACTTTAAGGAATACACAAAGTTTAGTCGAATTTGCTTAGGCAATCTGCAAAATAAATCCGTTAGTAGTCATTGATTGTTTTTTTTTGAATTTAGTCTTTGCCAAGCCTATCTTTGACAACATCCTACAAAACTTGTTAGGCTACCAAAAATCTCATAAACAAAACAAAGTTAGCATTAGTAAATGATCAAATTCCACATGAAAATCCTAAAAATTGTAGTCTGTTTGAAGACACAGATGCAGATATTCGTACGATGGGGATTATCAGCCGAAATGACAAAGATTTAAATCTCAGACATAAGCCAAAATAGACTCGTACGATATAGAATTTACTAGCCAGAAATTCGTATGACATGCATTTAGATCTCGTGCGATAGAATAAAGATACTCATACGACATAGGATTAGGTTTCATCCCATCCTAAAAGGAAGTTCGTATGAGTTGGAAAATCAACTCGTACAACATTCTAAATCAGATCCGGTAGAGATGAAGTTTTGTTAAAGCTTGAGAGGCCAAAAATGATGATTCTGGCCCCACGGTGGGTGCCAAAATGTCATGCCTGTGAAGTGTGTAGATGTTATACCTGCAGTTGCAACACAAAACACTCAATAAATCATTACAAGCAATGGTTAGAAAATTAATCAATGAAAGATAAAACCATAGCTAATCGATCTATTACCTCCTAGTAAATGCGAGTATGAATTTTGCTCTCAAATCTGGTTATGCAAATTCTAGTGACTTGACTACACTTAAATGGAGGATTTAAATGATGAAGATGCATGATCTAGAAATGATAGCATGATTAAGCTACATGATTTCATGATTATTCTAGAAAATAAGCTAGAATGAAGATGCAATTAAGCTAGAAATAAGCTAGATTTAAGCTAAAATTGATCATGATAACAATGCTAAAATGATAAACTAAGAGCTATATGACTATAGTAATAATGCTTGAATGCAAATGAGATGGGATCCTTTGAACTCCAAATTGGGGTCTATTTATAGGATTTCCAAGGCTAGGGGTGAGGTGGTAGGAATCAACGCTCAAGATTAAGTCTGAAGATATCAATGGTTAAATTGGAGGTTGGTAGGAAAAGGGGTTGGATTAAGGGAACATTTGTCATCTCTATGGTGACAGGTGTCAAGAGGCTTCTAGAAGAGGTTGGATGAAAGGGAACACTTAGTGACAAGTGTCACAAAGCTTTTCTCATGAGAGGGCAAATTGTTCAAGGAAAGGAGACATGTGAGTAGATGGAATGGGTTAGGTTTAGGAATGGTTAGGTTAGGTGGTTAGAAGTTAGGATAATTTGAATTTAAAAATTCAAATAATAAGAAAAGGCTAATTAATCTCAACAACTCATAAATTGATTTGTTTTAATTAATTATGGGATTTAGAAGAAATGAATTTGATGGGGGAAATTAATTAATTAAAGGGGATTATGAAATGAACCTATTAAATAAATCCTTAGATTTATTAATAAGTAGATGAAAGGGAGATTTTAATCAAATTTCTTAGTGAATTCAATTAAATTGGGAAGGGGGATTAATTAAATAATTACTTATTTAATTATTTATCTTCAAACTATTTTTAGGTGTATATAGTTGCAAGTGAGAAATTGACAAGAAAAGATGTTTCTGCACCGATAAATCCTACAAGATACAAATATATGATTGGAGGTCTACTTTATTTGACTTGGACTAGGCCTGACATTATGAATTTTGTTTGTATTGTTTCAATATTTTAGAGTGATCCTAGAGAAAATTATGAGATGGCGGTGAAAATGATTTTTAGATACTTGCAAGGTACATAAGAATATGATTTGTGGTACCCTAAGGATGATAACTTTACTTTATGTGCATATACAGATGCTGACGGGGCTGGAGATGTTGATGACTGGAAAAGTACTTCCAGTGGAGCTTTCTTTCTTGGAAAGAAGTTGGTTTCATAGATCAACAAGAAACAATCATGTACTTCTTTATCTACTATTGAAGCTGAGTATGTTGCTGCTGCTACTAAATGTACACAAGTTTTATGGATGAAGCAAATGTTGAAGGATATAAAGGTGGATTGTGATGCACCGGTAGTTATTCACTGTGATAACTCTGCTGCTATTGATATATCAAAGACTCCAATATTTCATTTTAAGACAAAGCACATATCTATCAAGTATAA